>NC_134361.1:63494888-63659888 GCF_048569485.1 Anomaloglossus baeobatrachus
AAACCAAAAGTCTGTTACTCAACACGCACACACAGTGGTATAAGACAACAAGAGATTTAGAGGAAAACAAGAGGGAGAAGGAAGCAATAAGACTGCTCCAAGCAAAAGCAACACTTTCACCAGAGAGTCTGTGATACCAAAGCTCACAGAATAACCCATAGCTGGCATGTGTAGAAGATTTTATCCAGCATAAATAGGAGGGAAGCAGATGTGATTAGTTTCCCCACCACATGTGATCACAGGAGCCTAACAAGCAGACTATCAGATATTAATTCTTGCTAGCCTGCCTATGAATCATCACACAGCAGGTCGACACCCATGTCAGAATCTGCAATGTGAACAGAGACTGATGACGTCATGAGAGTCGGCGAAGTTTGTGCAAAACTCCATATGACAGTGCCCCTCCCTCTAAGAGGGGGCCTCTGGACCCAATCTCTCCAGATGGAGACAATGATTTTACCTAAGGAGACATTCCATGTGGATATCTAGGGCTGTTATCCAAGTCCTCTCCTTAGAACCATAACCTTGCCAATGAACCAAATACTGTAATGAACGGCGAATGAAACAAGAATCAATCTTAGATATCTGAATTTACAATGACCTTTTGACTAAGGGGTACTTTGCACACTACGACATCGCAAGCCGATGCTTGCGATGCCGAGCGCGATAGTCCCCGCCCCGTCGCAGGTGCGATATCTAGTGATAGCTACCGTAGCAAACATTATTGCTACGGCAGCTTCATATGTACTCACCTTCCCTGCGACGTTGCTCTGGCCGGCGACCCGCCTCCTTATTAAGGGGGCGGGTCGTGCGGCGTCACAGCGACATCACACGGCAGGCAGCCAATAGAAGTGGACGGCCAGAGATGAGCGGGACGTAAACATCCCGCCCACCTTCTTCCTTCCGCATAGCAGGCATGAGCCGCAGGACGCAGGTAGGAGATGTTCCTCGCTCCTGCGGCTTCATACACAGCGATGTGTGATGCCGCTGGAACGAGGAACAACATCGTAACATCGGTCATTTCCAAATTATGGAAATGACCGACGCTACACCGATGATACGATTACGACGATTTTGCGCTCAATAATCGTATCAAAAAGGTTTTACACACTATGATATCGCCTGTGACGCCGGAAGTGCGTCACTTTCAATTTGACCCCACCGACATCGCACCTGCGATGTCGTAGTGTGCAAAGTGCCCCTAAGACTGGAGGCTGAGCTAAGGGAAGAATCCCTAACCCACAAATTTCTTTAACAAATTAATGACAGCAGCGATTCTGAACCGACCAATCAATTGACATCCTAACTAAAGTGAAGTCACCTTAAGGTTAAACTTTCTTGTAGATAACCACACAAAATCACTAACTCACAGGTCCGGACCAGGCACACATCTACAGTCAGCCGCACGCTTATACTTAGAACTCATTTCATGCAAATGTTATTAATAAATAAAAAACTTTTTCATTCACTGGATCTGGATCTGTGAGGAAGCGCCTTACTGGAGATTTCACTTTTTTCTTGGATTCGTTACATGTACTGAGCATCGAACAGTTCACTCATTGCTATTTTTTATGCGTTGCTTATACAGAACCTTAATATTATGCAGCCCTTTACAGATGTGTTCACTGTCACCATTGGGACTCACAATCTACACTCCGTACTAGTATGTTTTTGGAGTCTGGGAGGAAGCCAAAATACCAAGAGAAAATACACATTTTCATGGCGAATACATACAAACTCCTTTCATATATTGTCATTGGTGAGATTTGGATGTAGGCTCCCAACACTGCATATCAACAGTATTAACCACTGAGCCACCATGCAGAGCATATAGACTATAGACCATGTCATATGATTTTTTCACATGTCCATTTTTTATTTTTTTTGTAGACTGGGGCCTTTTTAAATTTGGCCCAAGAATAACTCATACAATCTATTGAATAAGTACCCAAAATCAATGGACAGCTCATACATACCATCCATGGTATGGTAAACCTCATGGAGCTTTCCTAACTTTCTCTCACAAGTGTGTCACGTGTGTCAAACAGTCATGTGGTTTCTGGCCATAGAAGGTCACAGTGTCTGGCGGTGCAGAATGCTTCCTGACTTTCCATTGTTCCTGCTGTCAGTACTCATTGGTATAGGTAGCTTTCCTGCGGGATTCATCTATCTCCCTTTTGGACCCAGCAGGAGTTCGACTTCCACCCAGCTGTTGATTAGCAGTATTCTCTTGGTGTTTAAATACCACTTCCTTCCTTTGGACTGGTACTGGTGATATTTTCAGTTCCTTGAAGCCTAGGTTTTAAGTAGGTGGCTTGTACTCAGCTGTAGGATCATTGCTGGAAACTCTGCGGAACATCTACCTGAGTCATCTAATGATAAGTAATTAATGCTTTTCACCCTATGTGTCCTCCTTGTGACCTCTATAGTTGTTTAGTGGGGTTGACGAAGCGCTCATCCCATCTGTTCCCTATTTAGGGTCTAGCACTAAGGATACTGAGGGTCAGGTATCCGTCTCGGCGCATAGGTGCGGAACTTATCTAGGGTGGTGGGGAACCTCAAGGACAAGCAGTAGGTTGGGTCAGGAGTCACCATTTTCCCTTTCCCTATATACAGGGTTGCCCTTCCGCCATGCGCATTATACTTCCCCGTACCTACCGTGACACTTTCTTAGTATTAGAAAGTAAAAAACAGACAGCAGTCTCTTCTGTTACTTTCTAATGCTAGAAGAAATTAGATATTTTTTTGGTGGAAAAATAGAAAATTGTCGTGAATTCAGCCTAACAGTACTTAACACCACATTTATGCTAACATTCTATCCCATCACTTAAAGGGAACCTGTCACCAGTTTTTTTCCCTATAAGCTGCGGCCACCCCCAGTGGGCTCTTATATATAGCATTCAAACATGCTGTATATATGAGCCCAGGCCGATGTGTAGAATATAAAAAACACTTTATAATACTCACCTAAACCGGTTGCTATGGTGGATGTGGCTCAAATGGGCGTCTTCTTCCTCCGGTGGCAGCGACTCCTCTTTCGACCATCTTTGTCCTCCACCTTCTGAAGCCGTGGTGCATGATGCATCCGACGTCATACACACTTTACGGCATTCAGGTCCTGAGCAGGTGCATTTTGATCTGCCCTGAGCAGGGCAGATCAAAGTATTGTAGTGCGCATGCGCAGGATCGGCGAGTGTGTATGACGTAGACGCGTCATGCACACAGACTTCAGAAAGAGGACGAAAATGGCCGAAAGATGAGGTGCCAGCACCGGAGGACGAAGAAGCCCATATCACATATTCCACATCCACCGCAGTGACCGCTTTAGGTTAGTTTCACACTTGCGTTGAACGGCATCCATTGCATTGCGTTGTGTGACGGATGCAACGGATGTGTTGCATATAGTGGCACAATGGATGCAACAGATCGTACAAAACAACGGAATCTGCTTTTTTTTTCTTCTTTACAGTTTTACCAGCGGCAGACTATTGTGAATGATCAGCTGATCACCCGGCCGCCAGGTGATCAGCTGATTGTTCACAGCAGCCGATCACCGGATGATCAGCTGATCGCTCACAGCAGCTGGTCACTGGGTGATCAACTGATCGTTCTGCCGCCGAGAATGTGTGCGGGGGGTGGAGTGTGGGGGGTGGAGTGCGGGGTGGGTGGAGCCAAGCGGGGCCATGGCGCTGAGGATGTCAGTGCTGTGGGGACTGCATGGCTGGGGACAGATGAGTGTGTGTGTGTGTACATGCGGAGTGGAGTGCGGGAGGGGGCGGAGCCGAGTGGGGAAGTGTCGGCCTCCCTGCACACATAGCCAGGGTAAATATCAGGTAACTAAGCAAAGCACTTTGCTTGGTTACCCGATATTTACCTTGTTTACCATCGTATACCGCTTAGCACTGGCTCCTTGCACACGTAGCCAGGGTAAATATCGGGTTTCTAAGCAAAGCGCTTTGCTTAGTAACCCGATGTGTACCCTGGTTACGTGTGCAGGGAGCTAGAGAGATCATGCGCAGCGAAATCCTAAGGATTCCGCTGCTCAAAAAACATTACATGCTGCGTTCGTTCTGCCCGGCGGAAGCAACGCAGCGTCGGCCAGTGGAAGCAACGCAGGTCCATCAGTCGCAATCCGTCGTCCATAATCGTTAACAGATTCCGCTGTTTTCCAAAACGGCGGATTGCGACTGAAGGAAAACAACGCAAGTGTGAAACTAGCCTTAGGTGAGTATTATAAAGTGTTTTTTATGTTCTACACAGCGGTCTGGGCTCTTATATACAGCATGTTAGAATGCTATAAGAGCCCAATGAGGGTGGGCGCAGCTTATAGGGCAAAAAACTGGTGACAGGTTCCCTTTAATGTACCCATTATATTTACATAATTAAAGTACATATTATGCTGGGACAAAATTGCAAATGCAAACAGGATCGTGCTACGGCATTCAAACAGCCTAAACAATAAAACAACTAAGATTTTCCTATTAATTTTTGTAGATACCATTAAAAGTAGAACCGCAGCTAGTGTTATATCAGACCCAATTACACAAGCGTACTGTTCCTTTCATGCTGTGGCACTTCCTTGCCCCCCCGAAAACACTTTTTCCCTCAGTCTAGCAATTAACTGCTTGAACAGTATAATAAGGAAGCAATTAAGAGGTGACAGAGAAAAATTAACACTTCGTTTCACATTAAAGGTCAAGTGAGTATCCTTGCTATTGTGAGCAAAATGTGTCTTTGAAAACCTGTAGTTTGTATGTATTTTTCTTTTGAATAAGAAGCAAGCTCCAGGTTTTTTTGTCTGGCATCCCAATTTGAAAATGGATGATAACTAATTGGATGCTGTCTGCTAAAATAAGCTGTATTAATTGCAGTTTGTTCTCCAGTAAGTGTCAAGGAAAACAAAATCTGTGTAATGTGTAGGCACAAAGTAAGTAACTGGGGTTTAAACATGCAGTCAGTGTAGTATAGCAAATAAAACAAAGTGCTCAATGCATTGATGCCATGGCAGAAGCCATTTGCATAGTAAATAACAGCTATCACCAGTGTTTCTTTTTCTCAAATTCTATACTATGTTGTCAGCGCTATGTGATTTCAATGCAGCTCCAATATTGAAGAAATAAGAGCGTGTGCTGCCTACGCCAAGGAAAGTCAGGCGGCAGAGGTAGAATGTGGACATGTGGCATTAGCTTCGGAATATAGAACCATCAAGACATAAGTCCACACAATTATTAAGGCCTCTTTCACACGTCAGAGATTCTGGTACGTATGTGCTAGTTTTTAGGCCTGTTTCACACGTCAGTGAAAAACGCTGACGTTCTTCACTGACGTGTAAAACACGCACATGTCTCTCCGTGTTCTGTGATTCACGGCACACGTGGGTTGTTCATGTTCAATCCTTGATCCTGTGATTGCACATGGACATTACTCACCTGCCTTCACTGCTGCTGTCCATGGTGCTGAAATCTCCAGCTCTCCAGCGTCCGCCCACCGCTCTCAGCAGCTACTTCCTGGTCGGCAGTTCCTGCTTTCATGAATATTCATGAGCCAGGCAGGAGCTGCCGAGAGCTGAGGCTCCAGAGCGAATCGCAGGCAAGGTAAGTTCAAAATTTTTAATATTTAATATGTCCGTGATTCTCTGGTACGTGTTTCACTGATCACACATGGATCACACCATAGTGTGGTCCGTGGGTCATCAGTGATGCCAGAAAAAAACTGACTTGTCTCCGTGCAGAATCGCGGCCACGCGTGTACGCTGCATGGAGACAAGTTCAGTGAAAAATCACTGATGTGTGAGCAGACCCATTGATTATAATGGGTCTGCGTATGTCAGTGATTCTGGTACGTTTAAAAAAAAGCACAAACATACCAGAATCACTGACGTGTGAAAGAGGCCTTAAGGAAAAAGAATCCGGCACTCACAATTGATTGCGTGGAAAAAACAAGAAATTTTATTTATTGGCTCATTTGTGGGAAAAAAACTATTTTTTTCAATCTGATAGTGACGTGTCGGTCATATGAGAGCTTCATCAGAATCCCGCTAAACATAAGAAGAAAAGAAAAACATGCTATATTATACATTATACATAGTAAATATCCAAAATATCCAGTTTATGAAATTAAATTGCATACATATTAATTCATAAGATATATAATGTATTTCTTTTTTCTTTTTCCTTATTGTATGGGGTTTGGACCCTATCCAGGCACCACCACTTTTAACAGACTGCCATACTTTCTTTTTTTATTGTGCTAGTTTTTATACGTACCAGAATCACGAACATACAGTGGAACCTTGGTTAACGAGAACAATCCGTTCTGGGAGTGTGCTTGTTAACCAAGTTACTCGTTAGGCAAAGCAAGATTTCCCATAGGAAATAATGCAGGCTCAGACAATTTGTTCCACAACTTGTTAAATGTCTCATCCTGGTCCCCTATTGTGCCATTCCACATACGCACAAGCACACACAAACACGCACAAACACACACACACAAACATGCACGCACACACACACACAGATTATGGTCACCTTACCTTCCGTTCCATCGCCGGCCTCCTGGAACTTGTAGTTCAACCGTACAGGATGTGTATCGGGTAACCATCATGACCGATGCCGGACCTTCTGCTCCCAGCACACTGACGTCAAAGGCAGGAGCCGCTTGCCTCTGATTGGCCAGCACGCTGTCTTTGAATAGCGGCTGACAGGGCGGCGATGGAACGGAAGGTAAGGTGAGCAAAATATGTGTACCTTCCGGCCTCATGATTCTTGTAGTTCGCCGCTACAGGATGCGTATCGGCAAGCATCGCGACGAGGGAGGAACTGGTCGCCATGGTTACCCGATACACATCCTGTACGGGCGAACTGCGAAGTTCCAGGAGGCCAGCGATGGAACGGAATGTAAGGTGAGCATAATCTGTGTGTGTGTGTGCATGCGTGTTTGTTTGTGTGTGTTTGTGCATGCTTGTGTGTGTTTGTGTGGACTGCAAGAGCGGATTAGAGCACGATGGATGTACAAAACTGGAAGTGTGTGTGGTGAGTATTTTGCTCGTACAGCAAAGCTTTCTCGTAAACCGAGTTACAAATTTACAGCAAGCTTTGCTCATTAAGCAAAATACTCGCTAACTGGGTTACTCATTAATCGAGGTTCCACTGTACATACATACATTAAAATCAATGAGTCTGCGCACACCAGTGATTTTTCACAGACCGTGTTTCCACGTGGCGTACACGCATGATTGCTGCACGGAGACACGTCCGTTTTTTTCTGACATCACTGATGTCCCACGGACCACACTATGGTGTGATCCATGAAACAAGTACCAGAAAAACATGGACATTGAAAATAAAGTGATTTTTATACTCACCTTCTCCAGCGATGCTCTCTCTGGCCTCTGCTGGCTGCTGCTTCCTGGTCGGCTCAATATGGCATGCATATTCATGTATGCAGTCAGAGCCGACCCGAAAGTAGCCGCAGAGGTGACACAGCGGTGGCCGGAGGCAGCATCTGGGAGAGTTCAGCACCACGGAGAGCAGGAGCTGGGACAGGTGAGTTTATCTCCATGTGCAATCATGTATCACGGAGCGTCGTGAATCACAAAGGGACATGTGCGTTTTTTACACGTCAGTGAAAAACATCTGTGTTTTCACTGATGTGTCAAACAGGCCTAAGCAATATAGTGGACTTGGTGTTATGATGTTCAAACCATACCTCCCAACTTTGGAAGACAGGAAAGAAGGTCACATACTGTGCAGCAATGTAAATTTCCATTTTACACTAAGCCGCTTGATGAAGCTTGCCAGTCCTTCATATGTGCCCACAAAGAAATATTGCTAATATTCCCAAGTAGTAGTAGTTTTTTCTCTTTTCCCATTATGAAAGTGATATCGTCCCACAAATCCTCATTGAATAGGAAGGGATATTAGTGTGGCACCCCTAGGGGTATTAGCCACAATAAAACCATCATTAGTTACTCAATACAAGCACTAGAGCAGACACCGCACTACCACCTCTGGCCAGAAGGGGGAGCTCAAGAGACTCCCCTAGAGATATTCTGATCTGAGGTAAAATTGACAGTTAGTTTTTCAGTTGGAGCCGGGACGCTGAGAGGAGTAGTTACAGAGAAATTGCTCTGAGGTCCTTAGGAGAGACTGACAATTTCCAGGCCCAAGCCATTGGTCTGAGGAGGAGACAGAGAAGAGGAACATTTTAGGAACCGGGTAGCCATTAATATCTACCCCTGAAAAGGCGCAAATACGGACACCGGATCCGTGGCTGCATTAGTTTCACACAATACAGCAACCAGGAAAAGTGAAGGCGATTCAAGCTTCATCAGGGTCAGACACAGCAGCATCCAGAGAGTTCAGCGGTACTCCCGGAAGGGGTAAGCAGAGGAAAAGGACTCAAGTTGCCTGTTGAAATAGGACCCGGGAGGGACAGTTTGGGCCGGCAGCTAGTTCACACACAGCAGCAGGCCACACACAGACAGCGCAAAGAAGGAGGCCAAGGACCTGGCAGGGCAGAGTAACTTAGTCCTCCTGATACAGACTCCGGTGACGGGACTTGTTGTTATGAGTTTTTGTTAAAATAAACCGGTTAAACGTTGCCTGCGCCTCAGTCTCTCATTTGGGCAGTAGCCACCTATCCAGGATTGGGACCATGGAAGCTGAAAAAACCTATTGCTGATCAAGTAAGTGTCTGCACCCCTAAAGTCTCCTCACAATACCATTATCTATAACCACCATTGACTTTTACCTCACCTGCCTGGGACCCACACCCCTACCCGGAAAGGGCTTTCCACCTCAGCTGCCCCACATCATCATCCCCGGCCAGCTACTGGCAGCGGTGGCCATAAATAGCCACATTTATTCCGGGTGGCGTCACGAAAAACTCTTATAAACTTTTATTTATCCCCTGTAAATACCCTCCATTGCACTGTGCATCGCCTGAGACCACAGCTCGTGTCGAGCCACCGTGACATCCCCTCAAGAAATAGACCCCCGATTCGGTGCTGGGTACCCCGGTCTCCTGGGCGTCACATTAGGGACAGTATATCAGGGCCACCAAGGAATGGAGGCACCAATGTAATTTAGGGTGTGTGTGACGCAAGTCATACCTCCATTGATAGGTAGTGGAAAGATAGATTGAGGGCTATCTTAATGAATTATTGCCCCTCTCTGAGCACTACCAATTGATCTTCTGTGGATGTAATTTTTCCATATAGGTCGCATACAGTGAGACGGTTCCATGATCCTTTGGTTTTTATTTTTGTTTTTTTTGGTTCTTGTGCTATTAATCACGGTGTGGAATGGTTTGTTGTTTTGTGAATTTTAATTAAATTTAGAATAAAAGGTTTTTTATTATATAAAATTAGAATTGAGGTAGCTTATGTGACAAAACTGAATTTTTCTGCCTTCCTTTTTTGACCCTTTAAGAGCTGCTTATCCAAGTAGTACATTACCACTTTTGGTTTTTTTAAACTCGTTTTAATGAAGAATGTACATAACAGTAAAGTGTTGACATATGTACATGTAACACTCCTGATGTTCTGGTACCACAGAGGTGCTGCACCTCATCCAGAGGTGTGGTATCCCATCCCAGGGTAACGAGGGGGTCATCCACCGGTTCACATGACACACGCACACAGACAGACTCATCACAACACTCCACTAAACTGTGCTTAGGGCCTAGTAAAGCTGGACTTGTATAGTGGTTAGCACTGTCTCTGAAACCAGCCTGGGGGTGGAGCTTAGTGGGTGAGATGTCTGAGGAGGTGAATGGGCGGAGTTAAGTTTGAAAGTTGACAGTTGACCATGTCAGTCAGTTGGTGGTGTGGTGAGGAGGCGACCAGAGCGTAGACACAGAAGAAAGGATCCTAGAGACATGGGAGTGCAGGAAGCACCTGTGGGCTTGCTCCACAGAACACTGGGTGGAAGGATCTGGTCACAAACAGGGTCCCGGTCCCTAGACTAGGAAAAGACTTCAGGACTTTCTAGTAACACTGGAGGCCAGGGTGGCTGCATGTACCTTTGGGCCACAAACAGCACACAATTCCACTGGAAGGGGGCAAGAATAGGATCAGGGTGCTAGACAGGCAGAAAACCCTTTGAAGGTCCACAGCCCCTGGCTCAGGGCACTGTGTGTGAAGGTGCAGGACAGGCAGGCGGGAGTCAGTGCAATTGAGATGAGCAGGAAAGGCACATCTGAGGGGTGCACTGGTAATGACCTCTGACCTGCCTGGGATTGGCAGACGCCCTTCACTAGGAATCCCAGCATACCATGGGAGGACTAAGCTGGCTGTCAACTTGGAACTGATGCAGTGAGTAAAGGACTGTTGTTGCAAAGCCCCTGGTGTCATCTCCATTCCTCCAGCGTCTCCCCTTATCATGATAGAATTTTGATAAGTCAATAGTTGCCCCGGGGTCCCACTCTACCTGTGGGGAGCAAGATCATCTTAGCTGCGTCATCATTATCTACCCCGGGGAACGTGCAGCACAGCAGCAGCCCACATAGCCGCAAAACCACAGGTGGCATCACAAACTTTGATTATCTTTGACTAAAACCCCCATCATAATCATCATCCCCATTATTGAGAGACACCGCCAGGGTCTCGCAACCGGGCCACGCCACCACGACATCGCCAGACTAGTCCGGCCCAATACTGAGTACCCCCCGACACTGGAGCTGGGCATGTCATACATATCAGTATAAATCATGTATCACAATAATTCCTTCTCATTATTAATACCAATTGTGAATTTCCAAGCGTGTATGATACATCCAGATAGTCAATACCACAACATAGACAAAATTTCAAAGCACAAACATATCAAAACATTGATAGGACGAACTCATTGACCCATTCATGAGTATGATAAAAGAAAGGAGGAGAAACAAAAGTTACAGGACTTGTGAGGCACCACTAAGAAAGCAAGGTCAGGCGCCCACCAAATCCCTTAGGTTGGATCCGAGAAACTGCTCAGATCCTCCAGTCATCGAGGAGTCCAGCCAACCCCCCAGATCCTTTCCAATTTTTGTGGATAGCCCCTATTCTTATAAACAAAATGTTTAAAAGAAGAGGTGGTATTTACCAACCTGATCCATAATGAGCAAGTAGGGGGCCGACCATCCATCTAAGAATTATCCCATTACACGCAAGAAACAATATTCTTTTCTTACCTGACCATTGTTCTGCGTTTAATACCCGGAATAGACACAATATAGGTCCAGGATTGACGAGAGTAGTTGCACCACATCCCTCCAGTTTGCCTTAATGAAATGACAGTCCCATATCATATGCCAAAAATCCGCCTTAAGGCCGCTTTACACGCTGCAACATCGCTCAAGCAATCTCGTTGGGGTCACGGAATTTGTGACGCACATTCGGTCGCTGTAGCAATGCCATTGCATGTGACACCTATGAGCGATTTTGCATCGTTGCAAAAACGTGCAAAATCGCTCATCGGTGACATGGGGGTCCATTCTCTAATATCGTTGCTGCAGCAGTAACGAAGTTGTTCCTCGTTCCTGCGGCAGCACACATTGGTACGTGTGACACCACAGGAACGAGGAACCTCTCCTTACCTGCCTCCCGCCCGCAATGCAGAAGGAAGGAGGTGGGCGGGATGTGCGTCCTGCTCATCTCCGCCCCTCCGCTTCTATTGGGCGGCGGTTCAGTGACGCAGCTGTGACGCAGCTGTGACGCTGAACAAACCACCCCCTTAGAAAGGAGGCATTTCGACGGTCACAGCGACGTCGCAGGGCAGTAAGTAGTGTGACGGGTCTAGGCGATGTTGTGCGCCACGGGCAGCGATTTGCCCATGCCACACAACCGATGTGGGCGGGTACTCACGCTAGTGATATCGGTACCGATATCGCAGCGTGTAAAGTAGCCTTTAGCCCTTCCCCATCTCTATCAGCAGTCACTCCGAGAGCCCCCAATCTTACTCAATCTTACAGGAGTAATAAAGCTATGATTAATAATGTACAATTGGATGAGTTTGCTGTTAATAACCAGAGATACGAGGGTATGAGATTCAACAACATCATCCCAAACAATATCATCCAGCTTTGGAATGTTCAACCTCCATTTATCTAAGACAGGTAGTGGGTTATTTTGTGCCTTGGCATGAATAAGGGAGGAGTATAACCTGGAAATTAAACCTCCGGGGCCCTGGGACCTGACAATTCTAATAATTGGGAACGATGAGAATTTAACATCTTTCCTGGGGAACGGCATTGAAACGCGTGTCTAATCTGAGGACATTTTTAAAAGTGGGAGTTTGGCAAGTCAAATGCTGACTGCAACTGTGCAAAGGAATGAAACACATTGCTGTGAACCAAAGAGCCCACAGAGGTTATTCCCTTGTTCTGCCACTCTGTAAAGCCACAGAGTCCCAAGAAATGAGGAAGGTCCAGAATGTGCCATTGTGGGGTCTCAAACGAAATGTCAATATAACCGAACACATTTTTAGCCTCTTTCCAAACTCTTAAGGGGGCTTTACACGCTACGATATCGTTAATGTTTTATCGTCAGGGTCACGTTGTGAGTGACAAACATCCGGCGTCATTAACGATATCGCAGCGTGTGACACTTACCAGCGACCTTAAGCGACCTCAAAAATGGTGAAAATCGTTCACCATGGAGAGGTCGTCCCAAACGCAAAAATCGGTAAGGGTTGTTTTTCGTTGTGGTTCGTCGCTCCTGCGGCAGCACACATCGCTGTGTGTGACACCGCAGGAGCGAGGAACGTCTCCTTACCTGCCGCCGGCCACAGTGCGGAAGGAAGAGGTGGGCGGGATGTTTACATCACGCTCAGCTCCGCCCCTCCGATTTGATTGGCCGGCCGCTTAGTGACGTTGCGGTGACGTCGCTGTGATGCCGAACGTTCCTCCCCCTTGAGGGAGGGATTGTTCGGCAGTCACAGCGACGCCGCCGACCAGGTAAGTGCGTGTGACGCTGCCATAGCGATAATGTTCACTGCGGCAGCGATCACACGATTTCGCTTGCACGACGGGGGCGGGTACTTACATGCTCGATATCGCTAGAAATTGCTAGCAATATCGTCGCGTGTAAAGCCACCTTAATACCCAGTTTATGTATCGGAAGTAACTTGTGAGAGGGGACAAACTTGGAGTTGACCAATAAGGGCCAGAGGAGGTCCAGACCCGCATAATCAGCCAGGTAAGATTCTGAGGGATCAATTGCCCCAGTCTGCATCCACAGACCCAGATACTTCAACTGACCGGCTAAATAATAGAAATACACCGTGTGCAGAATTATTAGGCAAGTTGTAGTTTAGAGGATTTTTTTTATTATTGATCAACAACTATGTTTTCAATCAACCTAAAAGACTCATAAATATCAAAGCTTAATACGTTTTGAAGTTGGAGTGGGGTTTTGTAGATTTGGCTATCTTAGGAAGATATCTGTTTTTGCAGGTAACTATTACTGTGCAGAATTATTAGGCAACTTAATAAAAACAAAATATATTCCCATCTCACTTGTTTATTTTCACCAGGTAAACCAATATAACTGCACAAAATTTAGAAATAAACATTTCTGACATGCAAAAACAAAACCCCCCAAAATTAGTGACCAATATAGCCACCTTTCTTTATGATGACACTCAACAGCCTACCATCCATAGATTCTGTCAGTTGCTTGATCTGTGTACGATCAACATTGCATGCAGCAGCCACCACAGCCTCCAGACACTGTTCCGAGAGGTAGACTGTTTTCCCTCCCTGTAGACCTCATATTTTATGAGGGAACACAGTATCTCTATGGGGTTCAGATCAGGTGAACAAGGGGGCATGTCATTATTTTTCCATCTTTTAGACCTTTACTGGCTAGCCACGCTGTGAAGTTGTTGAATGTATGTGATGGAGCATTGTCCTGCATGAAAATCATGTTTTTCTTGAACGATACAGACTTCATCCTGTACCACTGCTTAAAGAAGTTGTCTTCCAGAACCTGGCAGTAGGCCTGGGAGATTAGTTTCACTCCATCCTCAAAGATTCCACACGTTCATCTTTGATGATAGCAGCCTATACCAGTACCCCACCTCCACCTTGCTGGCGTTTGAGTCGGAGTGGAGCTCTCTGCTTTTTAATGATCCAGCCTCTGGCCCATTCATCTGGCCCATCAAGAGTCACTCTCATTTCATCAGTCCATAAAACCTTTGAAAAATCAGTCTTAAGACATTTCTTGGCCCAGTCTTGATGTTTTATCTTATGTTTCTTGTTCAAAGATGGCCGTTTTTCAGATTTCCTTACCTTGGCCATGTCCCTGAGTATGGCACACCTTGTGCTTTTTGATACTCCAGTAACGTTGCAGCCCTGCAATATGGCCAAACTGGTGGCAAATGGCATCTTGGCAGCTTCACGCTTGATTTTCCACAATTCATGGGCAGTTATTTTGCGCCTTTTTGCCCAACACACTGGCTATGTGTCATGAAACGCTTGATTGTTCGGTGATCACGCTTCAAAAGTTTGGCAATTTCAACACTGCTGCATCCCTCTGCAAGACATCTCACAATTTTGGACTTTTCAGAGCCTGTCAAATCTCTCTTCTGACCCATTTTGCCAAAGGAAAGGAAGTTGCCTAATAATTAAGTCCATATATATATGATATTCAGCTCACCGTGTATAAACCCACTCCTTTTAGCTTCTTTCCTGGAGCATGGACAGGCACAACGACGACCCAAAATAATCCAGCAAAGTAAGGAGAATCCAGCTCTTCAGGTGAGAAAGACTTCAGGTTTATTTCAACATGTTTGCAAAACAGATAGTATGACCAGCGCTTCACGTTTCAAGTGAAAAGAATCACCCTTAATCATGATCAAGGGTGATTCTTTTCACCTGAAACGCATAGCGCTGGTCATGCTATCTGTTTTGCCTGCATGTTGAAATAAACCTGAAGTCTTTCACACCTGATGAGCTGGATTCTCCTTACTTTCCTAATATTTAAGCACACCTTATATAGGGTTTTGAGGTCATCACACCCCACTCCTCATTACAGAGATGCACATCACCTGATTTACTTAATTGGTAGTTGGCTCTCAACCTATACAGCTTGGAGTAGGACAACATGTATAAAAAGTATCATGTGATCAAAATACTCATTTGACTAATAATTCTGCACACAGTGTACATATCAGGCAGTGCCATATCTCCCAGTTTAGTACATTACCACTTTAAAAGCCCCACACAGGTCCTCCCCCACACAGTATAATACTACCCACATTCCATTCCATCTGTAGCGCAGGCGTTCCTGCAGGGACACCAACTTACTCACCATTCTGTTCTCCCCTGCTGTCATGTGGTCTTCCATGTGCACTCTTGCCTTCCTCCCCTCCTGGGCCCTGTACATGCTGCACAGGGTTCCCGGGAGTGCACCTAAGACAGCCGGAGCGCTATTTCCAGGAAATGCCTCTCAGTCTATGGCTGAGAGGCACTGTGCATTTAAGGCACCCTCCCATTAAGGGAGGTACCTGCGCAATGCATTCAGTTAGTTAGTATTCCAGTCTGCTAGTGTGGTGCCCCTGAGTGTCAGGTGCCACAGGGTACTACATTTAACCCCGGATTCCTCGAAGACCAGTGCTGGTAAACACCACAAATCCACACCCTTATGCCCAGACTGGGTGACAGGCTAGAGATGGACCTGATGGGTGGTCACCTATTGACTGGGACACATCCAATCCACTAGTCAGAAACCTGGGAGGAGGAGGGGCTAGTCAGTGGAGTGGACGGACGATGGACATCTTTATAGATAGATAGTGAAAAGTCAGACAGACAGTCAGTCAGAAGTTAACATGCTGACAGAAAGTGTAAAGTGACTACTGAGTAAAAGGGAGTATGGTTGCCAGGGAGAGTACGGTGCAGTTACTCACTGAACCGAGCACCATCGGGGTACAGAGCCCTAGTTCAGGAAGATGCTTCAGGCTCACCTGATAACAATCTTCCCGGTGAGGGGACCATCAAGGACCTGGCCGACATTAGTGTCCGGGGCACAGCAGCAGAGTGAGAACCTGGGAACGAGGATAGAGGTCCGACCCAAGAGAGATTCAAGGTGCCTGCCATACGGGCCAGGACGGAGACAACAGGAGGGGACCCCAAAACACTCCAGGCCACGGGGTCCACCAACTACAGGTATAGAAGTGAGGCACTCCTGCTATATAAGGTGCCTGGATAGGGTCCAACCCCGTATCAAAATGTTCCAAAGAATCTGGCACTCAAATTTATTGAAATTAAATTTTTTATTTTTCAAATTTTTAGAGAAGCAATTTTGTGTTTTCAAAATCAAAAAACGTTTTGGTCAGATGACCTTCATCAGGTTTTTTTACACAAAGCTTGTAAGGTGGTGTGTATAAGCTATCAATTTAGATGAGAAATTGCCTCTCCGGGTCCGTGATGCATGTGATCATGCATCACAGACCCGGAGAGGCAATTTCTTATCTAAATTGATAGCTTATCCACACCACCTTACAAGCTTTGTGTAAAAAACCTGATGAAGGTCATCTGACCGAAACGTTTGATTTTGAAAACCCAAAATTGATTGTCTAAAAATTTGAAAAATAACAAATTTCATTTCATTTCAATAAATTTGAGTGCCGGGTTCTTTGGAACATTTTGTCCACCAACTACAGACGGGTGCATGGAAGTGTGGAGCAGGGTGGTGTGGCGGGTGTCACAGATGCTCTGTCGGCAGTACGGGCTTCAAAGAAATGGAGGCCGGAGTTGGCACGTATGCAGATTGAGCTCTTGGCTCAATGAAAAGCCGAGATATTGTGGTGCCCCTGAGTGTCAGGTGCACAGGGTACTACAACTAACCCCGGATTCCTGGAAGACCAGTGCCGGTAACCACCACAACACACACACAAATCCACGCCCTTTTCCCCAAACTGGGTGACAGGCTAGAGACAGAACTGATGGATGACCACCTATTGGTCGGGGCTCATCCAATCCACTAGTCAGAAACCCAGAAGGAGGAGGGGCTAGTCAGTGAAGTGATGGGAGACGGACATCTTGTCAGACAGTCAATCGGAAGACGTGAAGTCAGTAAGATGTTCAGTCAGAAGTCAGTACACAGACGGAAAGTGTAAAGTGACTGATTGAGTAAGAGGAGTGCAGTTGCCATGGAGAGTATGATGTGAATACTCACTGGACCGAGCACAGGTGGAGTGCAGAGCCTAATTCAGGAAGATGCTTTAGGCTCACCTGATAAGAATCTGCCCAGTGAGTGGACCATCAAGGACCTTACCGACGGTAGTATCCAGGGCACAGCAGCAAAGAGGGAACCTGGGAACGGGGACAGAGGTCCGACCCAAGAGAGGTTCAAGCTGCCTGCTATACGGGCCAGAACTGTGACAACTGGAGGGACCCCAAAACACTCCAAGCCATGGGGACCCACCAACTACAAACGGGTGCATGGAAGTAAAGCTCACCAGGTCACTACACCGGCACTGGAACAAAGGGAATACCGGATTGGTAGAGACCAGCATCAGACAGGTTCTAGCTACTCCAAACCAGTGAGTAAAGCACAAGTTAAACTGCAGCCTCTGTGTTGAATTCTTTCTACACCTCTGTATCAATATACTACAACCACCATCATCCTCCCCTGGGGCCTAGCTCTACTTGCGGAGGGGCATAACATCTAAGCTGCCTAACACCACGAGCCCCAACATTGAGAGACTTTGCAGCAACGGCTTTCCCCATATAGCCGCATACCACAAGTGACGTCACAAAAAACACTAGTTTATTATTCCCTTTTTACAATTCCTCTTTTTATGCGACCCCCCAGGGTCATGGAACCGAGCAACGGCCATCCGTAATACGTCCCAATGCATACCAGGCCCGGGACCGAATACCCCAAACCCTGGGGTGCGTCAATTTCATCTGCACACATGCTACCTCCGGGCACTATTTTCCTTAAGTCCGCTGCTGGGAGATCAACGGACCAGAGGCGGCGCATGTGCAGATGAGATCTTGAGCCAAGAGATCCATCTTCACACGCACCGACTCCAGGCGCCATTATTTGAAGCCCGCACCGCCGATAGAGCATCTGAGACACCTGCTGCACCGAACTGCTGCACACAGCCCCCACCGCAGCCAGCACAGCCCCCATTTCAGCCAGCACAGAACCCTGCAGCTAGCACAGCCCCCACCGCAGCCAACACAGTCCCTACAGCAGCCAGCACAGCGCTCATTTTCCCCCTGCCGATAAGTTACATTCACATGATATGACGCACCCCTCATTTTCCTCCCAAATTTTTTTGCCTACATTACCCCTTTATAAATTATTTTTGTTTTTTAGATGGTCGGATTTTGGTATGGTGGCTGCGTGGAGTGGCCTCCACGCTCACCTGACCTGACCCCATTGGACTTCTTTCTGTGAGGTCACATCAAACAGCAAGTGTATGTGACCCCACCACCAACATTGCAGGACCTACGACGACGTATCACAGATGCTTGTGCAAACGTGTCACCTACCATATTGCACAACGTGCAGCAAGATACAGTATGCTGTCCAGAGGCCAGATGTGCATTGCAGCTGACGGTGGCCACTTTGAGCATCAAAGTTAAATGAGCGCCATATGCGTGACCAGCATTCAATGTTTTGGGGGGTCATGGGTTTCATATCATAGCATTTCTGTATGCAAGGTATCGATTTGTATTGAATTGATGATGCCCTACAATTTTTAATTCACATTTTTTTTCTCTAACTCGTTCTGTTTTCAAGTTAAAAATGCTAACTCCGTTGTTTTCCACCAGGTGGCGCTATAGGTGTTTTCATTGCGTAGCGCATGGCTACTTTCCTATACCTAGACACCACTTCTATGCCTATTGCTGCCGCCGTTCTCAAGTTAATGGCGGTGGACAGGATATGGGTGGACACACTGTATAAATATAAATATATATATATATATATATATATATATATATATACATATATATATATATACTGTATATATATCTATCTATATATATATATTTTTTTTATTTTTACAAATTTCAGAATTTTTTTTCACTAAGAAAATATAATAATTTTTTTTTACTGCAGTCTGAACTTCTTACAGGCAACAACCTTTTCCACACAAAAATAAGTCTTCATGTGACTATATCGTCCCCCCAAAAAAAGTAATCAATTTACCAGTCTTGGAGAAAGCGGAGAAAATAAACGGAGGCGCAAAAAGGCGAAAAATTGTCCAGTTGTGAAAAGGTTAATAAATGTATTCTGTTAAACATGAAGAGATTTAGCTTGATTAGGAAGCTTACATATTTATCATGGGTAGTTAACTCCATTTACATCACAGGGCTCTAATCTCTCAGTAATTTAATCAGTAGGATAACTGATAGGTAAATTATACATGTAACCACACCAAAAACATTGAGTGTTAGTAGGCGTACAATGTGGTTTCCATTATTTTTTCAGCTTAATGGTGACTCACTTTACACAACATGCCGAGGACTAAATGCAAACCCAAATCGATGAGTAACATAAGCCAAACATCCACAGCTGTATGTTTTCTGATACTACTGAGATAATTGATACTTTCTGAAAAAGAAGAGAGAAAGCAAATATAGGTCAGAGAGAGAATAGATGTGACAATAATAGTTAATACTCCCCTTATTTGATCTGTTAACTACTTAAAGTGGTTGTTCGGGACTTTGACATTAATGGCCTAAATCTGAATAGGCCATCAATGTTTCATCGGTTGGCGTTCATCACCCGGCACACTCCCCAATCAGCTGTTCCTGGTGACGGAAAAACTCTGTTGTGGACCTTCACAGCTCCATCAACTGTATAGTGGCCACAGCTGGGTAATGCGTATGGGTATCTGCTCCCTATTAATAGATAGCAGATGTACAGTACCCAGCCATGGGTACTATTCCGTTGATGGAGTTCTGCTGTACAACGCCGCAATTGAGGAGTCCAAGCCAGCGACACAGGAAACAACTGATCGCCAAAGCTGCTGGGTGTCGCACTCTCACCGATCAGACATTGAGGACCTGTCGTTGTTAAAGTACCAGACAACACCTTTAAATATAGTAATAAAAGCTGGATAAATCTAGGAAGTTCAACTTTCAATACACATGGCATTTATAAAATCTGAAAGCTGAAAGCATTTGCTATGGTAAACTAAGAAACTTTCATAGTCCACTTTTGGGCAAGATGAAATTGTACAGCTCTGATCAGTAGAAATGCAGCGTTCCTATGAGAGCCAGAGCTCTGTTGGCTCACACAGGAAATATGTCATGATAGCGACAGGAGTCATCATGTGACTCTTTCTACCATCGGCTCACCATGATCCTGTCACGGGGCTGCCGATGGTGGCAGGGAACAATGCGATCCCTTGCGCATCCATTTAAATCACCCTGTCACATTTTGATAGCATGATCTAAGTGGCAAGTAGGCAGGATCCACCCATGCCTGATAGCCCCACATGTCTGCTGTACAAATCAGTAGACATGTCCTGGAATCATCACCGACTCATCGCAGTACCCCGATATGACCAAAGACATACAAAAACATCATTGGTCCTGAAGGAGTTAAGCAGTGAAACCTCAAAAATTTGTATTCTGGCATTTTGATTTGACTTCTCCTATTGGCTTTTAACTAATCGATAATATAATTTTATAATTTGTTGGATTGAAGGCTTATGTACACGGTATTGCCGCATATGGTTCTTTATTTATATTTTATACTTCTTAATTTTTAATATGGTTTAAGAAGTGTGATTTCAATCTTTATATTTCTTACAAACTTTTTTTAAAAGGGAATCTATCAGAAGGTTTTTGCTACCTCATCTGAGAGCAGCGTGATAAAGTCAAGGATATTCTGAATCCAATGGTGTATCACTTAGATTACTGACAAAATCAGAATTTTTACATTTAGTCATGTAGCAGAGCTGAGAGAGCTGTACCCACCCACACAAGGCTCTCTATAGAGATTATGAGAACACTTTCCAATAAATGAGCCATATGGTGTGCACGCTGTCGGTATGTATGTACCCCGACAAGGTGCATGCACTACTCGCACAATATACAAAAACAGGAGATACAACGAGTATATATGCAATAAGAATAAGTTTTATTGATATGAATAAGACATACGCAAGATAGCATGAACAATAAAAACAACTACCAATAAATCAAGGGGGGCACAAGGTATTGAGTGTATAAAAATTGTCATTGGTTGTCAATGTATAGGCATAACACAGGACAAAAAGATATAATAATATAATGGGACTCAGTCCGTATATGTCTGTCACTGGTAGCCGTGGGAAAGGTAAGGCCAAAAAGGTGTATAAGCACAACACAGGACAGAAAGGTATAATACAATGGTACTCAGTCCGTATGTGTCTGTCACTGGTAGCCGTGGAAAGGATAAGGCCAATCAAATAAAGAATGTAGAGGCATAACACAAGACAGAAGAGTATAATACAATAGGACTCAGTCAGTATATGTCTGTCACTGGTAGCCGTGAGAAAGGTAAGGCAAATCAAAAGGATTATATAGGCACAACACAGGACAGAAGGATATAATAATATAATGGGACTCAGTCCGTATATGTCTGTCACTGGTAGCCATGGAAGAGGTAAGGCCACTCAAGACTGTATTAGAAAGACCCAAGGTAAAAGGATATAATACAACAGGAATACCCCGGTCAATTTAGACAGTAAACAAAGAGAAATTTTAAGTAGTGATGAGCGAGCATGCTTGTAACTACTCGGTACTCGCACGAGTATCACTGTACTCGGGCTGCTCGGCGGGTACCGAGTAATTTTGCAATACTCGTGCTTTACTCGTGGTCTTCATCCCTGCATGTTGGCGCTCTTTTGAGAGCCAGCCCTCATGCAGGGATTGGTTGGCAGACCACTGCAATGCCACAGCCCTGTTAGTTGTGGAATTGCAGTGATTGGCCGGCCTGCACAGCGTGACCGAGCCTTTATACCGGCCGGCGCGCTGTGCTCTGTACACAGCCATCTCATATTCCCTGCTTTCCACGCCCACAGGCGCCTATGATTGGTTGCAGTGAGACACGCCCCCACGCTGAGTGACAGGTGTCACACTGCACCCAATCACAGCAGCCGGTGGGCGTGTCTATACTGTGCAGTAAAATAAATAAATAAATAATTAAAAAAACGGCGTGCGGTTCCCCCCAATTTTAATACCAGCCAGATAAAGCCATACAGCTGAAGGCTGGTATTCTCAGGATGGGGAGCCCCACGTTATGGGGAGCCCCCCACCCTAACAATATCAGTCAGTAGCTGGCCAGAATTGCCGCATACATTATATGCGACAATTCTGGGGCTGTACCCGGCTCTTCCCGATTTACCCTGGTGCGTTGGCAAATCGGGGTAATAAGGAGTTATTGGAAGCCCATAGCTGCCAATAAGTCCTAGATTAATCATGTCATGCGTCTATGAGACACCCTCCATGATTAATCTGTAAGTTACAGTAAATAAACACACACACCAGAAAAAATCCTTTATTAGAAATAAAAAACACACACATATACCCTGGTTCACCACTTTAATCAGCCCGAAAAAGCCCTCCTTGTCCGGCGTACTCCAGGATGATCCAGCGTCGCATCCAGCGCTGCTGCATGGAGGTGACCGGAGCTGCAGCAGACACCGCCGCTCCGGTCACCTCCACACAGCAAATGAACACAGCCGCGCGATCAGCTGCTGTCACTGAGGTTACCCGCTGTCACCGCTGCATCCACCGGTGGCCGCGGGTAACCTCAGTGACAGCAGCTGATCGCGCGGCTGTGTTCATTTGCTGTGTGGAGGTGACCGGAGCGGCTGTGTGTGCTGCGGCTCCGGTCACCTCCATGCAGCAGCGCTGGATGCGACGCTGGATCATCCTGGATTACGCCGGACATGGAGGGCTTTTTCGGGCTGATTAAAGTGGTGAACCAGGGTATATGTGTGTGTTTTTATTTCTAATAAAGGATTTTTTCTGGTGTGTGTGTGTTTATTTACTGTAACTTACAGATTAATCATGGAGGGTGTCTCATAGACGCCTGACATGATTAATCTAGGACTTATTGGCAGCTATGGGCTGCCAATAACTCCTTATTACCCCGATTTGCCAACGCACCAGGGCAAATCGGGAAGAGCCGGGTACAGTCCCAGAACTGTCGCATATAATGTATGCGGCAATTCTGGGCGGCTGTTGGCTGATATTGTTAGGGTGGGGGGCTCCCCATAACGTGGAGCTCCCCATCCTGAGAATACCAGCCTTCAGCCGTATGGCTTTATCTGGCTGGTTTTAAAAATGGGGGGAACCGCACGCCGTTTTTTTTAATTATTTATTAATTTTAATTATTAATTTTAATTATTTATTAAATAATTAAAAAAAACGGCGTGCGGTTCCCCCCATTTTTAAAACCAGCCAGATAAAGCCATACGGCTGAAGGCTGGTATTCTCAGGATGGGGAGCTCCACGTTATGGGGAGCCCCCCACCCTAACAATATCAGCCAACAGCTGCCCAGAATTGCCGCATACATTATATGCGACAGTTCTGGGACTGTACCCGGCTCTTCCCGATTTACCCTGGTGCGTTGGCAAATCGGGGTAATAAGGAGTTAATGGCAGCCCATAGCTGCCACTAAATCCTAGATTAATCATGTCAGGCGTCTCCCCGAGATTCCTTCCATGATTAATCTGTAAATTACAGTTAAAAAACACACACATCCGAAAAATCCTTTATTAGAAATAAAAAACACTAACAAAGTCCCTCATTACCAATTTATTAACCCCGACAAACCCTCCATGTCCGGCGTACTCCACGGACTCCGGCGTCGCGTCCAGCTCTGCTGCATGGAAGTGACAGGAGCTGCAGAAGACACCGCCGCTCCGGTCACCTCCACGCAGCTAATGAAGACAGCCGTGCGATCAGCTGAGCTGTCACTGAGGTTACCCGCTGTCACTGGATCCAGTGACGGCGGGTAACCTCAGTGACAGCTCAGCTGATCGCGCTACTCACCTCATTTGCTGCGTGGAAGTGACCGGAGCGGCGGTGTCTTCTGCAGCTCCGGTCACCTCTATGCAGCAGCGCAGGATGCGACGCTGGAACATCCTGGATGACGCCGGACATGGAGGGCTTTTTGGGGCTGATTAAAGTGGTGAACCAGGGAATGTGTGTGTGTTTTTTATTTCTAATAAAGGATTTTTCGGGTGTGTGTGTTTATTTACTGTAACTTACAGATTAATCATGGAGGGTGTCTCATAGACGCCTGACATGATTAATCTAGGATTTAGTGGCAGCTATGGGCTGCCATTAACTCCTTATTACCCCGATTTGCCAAAGCACCAGGGCAAATCGGGAAGAGCCGGGTACAGCCCCAGAACTGTCGCATATAATGTATGCGGCAATTCTGGGCGGCTGCTGACTGATATTGTTAGGCTGGGGGGCTCCCCATAACGTGGAGCTCCCCATCCTGAGAATACCAGCCTTCAGCCGTATGGCTTTATCTGGCTGGCATTAAAATGGGGGGGACCGCACGCCGTTTTTTTTTAATTATTTATTAATTTATTTTACTGCACAGTATAGACACGCCCACCGGCTGCTGTGATTGGGTGCAGTGTGACACCTGTCACTCAGCGTGGGGGCGTGTCTCACTGCAACCAATCATAGGCACCGGTGGGCGGGGAAAGCAGGGAATAGGAGATTGTTTAATGAGCGGCCGGCTTTTTCAAAATAGTAAAAGCCGCCGGTCACCTCCACGCAGCTAATGAAGGGAATAGCGCGATCAGCTGCTGTCAGTCAGGTAACTCCCGGCCACCGCTGGATCCAGCGGTGCCGCGATTAACCTCAGTGACAGCAGCTGATCGCTCTACTCACCTCAGTTGGTGCATGGAGCTGACTGGAGCGGCGGTGAGTAGCGCGATCAGCTGAGCTGTCACTGAGGTTACCCGCGGCCACCGCTGCATCCACCGCTGGATCCAGGTAACCTCAGTGACAGCTCAGCTGATCGCTATACTCATCTCATTAGCTGCGTGGAGGTGACCGGAGCGGCGGTGTCTTCTGCAGCTCCTGTCACTTCCATGCAGCAGAGCTGGACGCGACGCTGGAGGACTGTGGAGTACGCCGGACATGGAGGGTTTGTCGGGGTTAATAAATTGGTAATGAGGGACTTTGTTAGTGTTTTTTATTTCTAATAAAGGATTTTTCGGGTGTGTGTGTTTTTTAACTGTAATTTACAGATTAATCATGGAAGGAATCTCGGGGAGACGCCTGACATGATTAATCTAGGATTTAGTGGCAGCTATGGGCTGCCATTAACTCCTTATTACCCCGATTTGCCAACGCACCAGGGTAAATCGGGAAGAGCCGGGTACAGCCCCAGAACTGTCGCATCTAATGTATGCGGCAATTCTGGGCGGCTGCTGACTGATATTGTTAGGGTGGGGGGCTCCCCATAACGTGGAGCTCCCCATCCTGAGAATACCAGCCTTCAGCCGTATGGCTTTATCTGGCTGGTATTAAAATTGGGGGGACCGCATGCCGTTTTTTTTAATTATTTAATTATTTATTTCACTGCACAGTATACACACACACACCGGCTGCTGTGATTGGGTGCAGTGAGACACCTGTCACTCAGTGTGGGAGCGTGTCTCACTGCAACCAATCATAGGCGCCGAAAAGCAGGACAGCAGGGAATAGGAGATTGATTAATGAGCGGCCGGCTTTTTCAAAAGAGGAAAAGCCACCGGAGTTTGAACAGCTGTGCAGCGCCGCGGCAGTGATCGGGGAACGGTAAGTAAGAGAGAGGGGGGGGAACTGACCGACAGACTGTGAGAGGGGGACAGACAAGACAGAGAGAGACAGACCGACGGACTGAGGGAGATAGAATAAAAAAAAAAAAATGACCGACATCGCTAGTAAAAAGCACAAAACGTGCGTTTTGGACATCGGAGTGCCACACAAGGTTTTCATGTAAAATCTTTCATGTATTAATCTCAAAAAGTAACATACACCAGCTCTATCTCACTATTGGGTATGTGCCCTTAACATTTCCGCCATGAAAATTCATTTTGGTGTCATTTTGGAAGGTTTTCTGGTGAGTCCGTAAAAATGGCGTAAAAATCGGACAAAATTGTTCACATCTGTGACTTTTGAGTGATAAATGCTTCAAGGGGTCTTCCCCATGCTGATGCCATGTCATTTGAGCACTCTTCTGAGACTTTTGTGACATTTTTAGGGTTTCTCCATGCTGCCGGGGGGTCATTTCACAAAAATACTCGGGTCTCCCATAGGATAACATTGGGCTCGGTGCTCGGGCCGAGTACACGAGTATCTTGGGAGGCTCGGCCCGAGCTTCGAGCACCCGAGCTTTTTAGTACTCGCTCATCACTAATTTTAAGCAATAAAGTGCAAGTGCGTACAACTATGCCGGGGTTCCAAAGGACTCATACACAAGAGAACAAGGTCATATAAAATACAGTATAATTAATAGAAGGACAACACGTAATACATAATCAATACAAAGTGCACATACCCAAAAAGCGTTTCACGAAGCTATTGTTGCTTTCTCAAGGAGGAAACCCTACTGGCAGTGTATACCCGGTGGATATAAATAGCCCCATAGTAATTAGCTATTACAATCATGTGCACAGGCACAGGAAAAGGAAGGGGTATGGTGTAACAAGTAAAAACGCCCATACATAATTCTTATAGGGTGTTTGTTAAGATGGATAAGGCCAAGCACCAATGAATGGTAATAGAGAATCACACAGAGAATAATCTGTATAAACATTCATCAAAATAAAGTATATGCACCTTATCACAGTATAATACCATCATGGTGCGGCATTTATATAGTGAAAGGGCTAGAGATGTAAGTATCGTGCAGAACGTAATGCAGGAAGTGCCCAGCAGTCCGGACGTCCCGCCCTCCGGCTGTGTGTGGAAGGAGCACGTGATGTCAGGGATGCGTCACCCTGGTAACAGCGCGATCCAACCCAGCACAGAGCCTGACAGGGCAGGAGACGTCACGGACAGAGGGAATGCCGGAAGTCCCGCCCATAGTTACACAGGCTGGGGATAGCAAGGTAAGAAATAAGTCTCTCCGCGATATCCAATACATCCATAGGGTAGATTAATATGAAGCGGGGGATACCGCAAATGAGGGAACCCCAATAATCCCGCCCACCCCTATTAAGGAGACAAAGATGTATCACACTGGCAAATCATTCAGATAATGGCCACTCCATTATTAGGGGGGGACCAGATACTAAGGGATGGTATACAGGCATAGGGAACCAATCAGAAATATATAACCACTATTTATCAATAATACGAAGTATGTTGTGTCAGTGAGGTGTTCAAAAGCTGTCCCTGAATAATATATAATTTATAAAGTGTAAAATACGAGTCGTATAAAGGGCAGATGAAGAAATATATATATGAAAACTGATGAAAACGGCCCAGTCCTATTATCAGCAGAACTCATAATGGGGAGAAGGCACGTTACCCTAGGTACGCATAACCAAAAGGGCAGAATGCAAGCCCCCAAAGTGGACCGCCAAAATATAATAAGGACTACTGACACAATCAGAATTTTTAGATTTAGTCATGTAGCAGAGTTGAGAGAACTGTCCCCGCCCACCACACAAGGCTCTCTATAGAGATTGTACATTGACAGAGTACTTCCTCGATTACTGGGAAGTCAGCATTCAAATTGATATGCAAATGAGGCTGAAGACTTAATATAGATCTAAAGCCTCCATCACTCCAGGTTTACTCCACGCCCAGCGTCTCTTCCTCATGCTTGACTTATGGCTCCTTTCCCTGGAGTCCCACAACATACAGCCTGCTAATCAAGAAGGGGGATGTTGTGCTGGGCAAAGAAATAGAGCTGTTGTGACAGAGGCTTCAGATCTATAAATAGATATTCATCCTCTTTTGGATGTCAATTGACACTCCAATTTTTCAGTAGCAGAGGACCGGACTGGCCATGTAAATGTATCGCTGGACATGTCTTTGAAAGAGCTACATGCACATATAAATAATTTTTAGGGTGGGGGGGAAAAACCTGCAGACAGTTTCCTTTCAGAGAAAGTAGTTGTTGCTTGATTATTTCTACATTCTATGAATATTTTTTGTGTTAGATTTTCCTGATGTTTTTCAGATAATGCAATTTGTCCACAGGTTGTATATACACCATGTGCAGAATTATTAGGCAAGTTGAATTTTAGAGGATTTTTTATTATTGATCAATAACTATGTTCTCAATCAACCCAAAAGACTCATAAATATTTTTGGAAGATGGAGTGGTTTTTTTTTAGATTTGGCTATCTTAGGAGGATATCTGTTTGTGCAGGTAACTATTACTGTGCAGAATTATTAGGCAACTTAATAAAAACCAAATCTATTCCCATCTTACTTGTTTATTTTCACCAGGTAAACCAATATAACTGCACAAAATTTAGAAATAAACATTTCTGACATGCAAAAACAAAACCCCAAAACATTAGTGACCAATATAGCCCCCTTTCTTTATGATGACACTCAGCAGCCGACCATCCATAGATTCTGTCAGTTGCTTGATCTGTTTACGATCAACATTGCGTGCAGCAGTCACCACAGCCTCCAGCCACTGTTCAGAGAGGTGGACTGTTTTCCCTCCCTGCAAATCTAACATTTTATGAGTGACCACAGGTTCTCTATGGGGTTCAGATCAGGTGAACAAGGGGGCTATGTCATTAGTTATTCATCTTTTAGACCTTTACTGGCCAGCCACGCTGTGAAGTAGTTGGATGCATGTGATGGAGCATTGTCCTGCATGAAAATCATGTTTTTTTGAACAATACCAACTTCTTCCTGTACCACTGCTTGAAGAAGTTGTCTTCTAGAAACTGTCAGTAGCTCTGGGAGTTGAGCTTCACTCCATCCTCAACCCGAAAAGGTCCCACAACTTCATCTTTGATGATACCAGCCCATACCATTCCCCACCTCCACCTTGCTGGTGTCTGAGCCGGAGTGGAGCTCTCTGCCCTTTACTGATACAGCCTCTGGCCCATCCATCTGGCCCATCAAGAGTCACTCTCATTTCATCAGTCCATAAAACCTTTGAAAAATCAGTCTTAAGATATTTCTTGGCCCAGTCTTGACGTTTTATCTTATGTTTCTTGTTCAAAGGTGGTCATTTTTCAGCCTTCCTTACCTTGGCCATGTCCCTGAGTTAGTATTCTCTGCACATTTGTCCTGAGGAAGAGGACGGATATGTCCTTGAAATGCGTAGACCTGTGAAACTAAAGAAAAGAGTTTTACTATCTTCACCTGGACTCTTGTGGTTTGGCACGGTATTCTAAATCTGCTTTTCTCCTGCTGATTGAAACTATGTCCCTGAGTATGGCACACCTTGTGCTTTTTGATACTCCAGTAATGATGCAGCTCTGAAATAGGCCAAACTGGTGGCAAATGGCATCTTGGCAGCTTCACGCTGGATTTTCCTCAATTCATGGGCAGTTATTTTTCACCTTTTTTGCCCAACACGCTTCTTGCGACCCTGTTGGCTATTTGCCATGAAACGCTTGATTGTTCGGGGATCACGCTTCGAAAATTTGGCAATTTCAAGACTGCTGCATCCCTCTGCAAGACAACTCACAATATTGGACTTTTCAGAGCCCGTCAAATCTCTCTTCTGACCCATTTTGCCAAAGGAAAGGAAGTTGCCTAATAATTAAGCACACCTTATATAGGGTGTTGATGTCATTACACCGCACCCCTCCTCATTACAGAGATGCACATCACCTGATTTACTTAATTGGTAGTTAGCTCTCAGCCTATACAGCTTGGAGTAGGACAACATGTATAAAAAGTATCATGTGATCAAAATACTCATTTGCCTAATAATTCTGCACACAGTGTAGTATTGCATTTTAGCTCCATTCACCTAAATTATAATCCAAATATATTGCTTTTATTGAGGTTTTAAACAGACCTCCATATCATAACCAGATCCAAATAGATTATATATACAGTGTCTAATGTTTCGCCTTCCACATTAACCAGTTCAGAGGGTCCTTCACATCTCACTTATCTCTAAACGTACAGAAACCATCTGTCAATTCGCAGACCAAATTACTAACATTTTATTTTCATTATACATTCAGATTTCTAATTCTTAAATTCCACTTGAATGGAGATGTTGTAAAGGATAATGTGGTATCAGATGTAAAGGAATAAAAGAGAAAGAAATGGGCACATTAATGTCAGTAAAACATACAGAATGTCCTATTAGATGGGGAAATCTTTCATATCTGTAATAAGGCTTTAAACTAGAAAACATTCATAATTAATGTGAGAGGTCAGATGCAAATGTTGTATGTCTGGTGTGTGAGGATAATACTGATGGTCCTGATGGACATTATTATTAGAGCCGTACATAGTTCATTTCACTTAGTTCAAATTGCAGTGAAAACTGTGATTTAAAAGAAACTAATGAACCTTTGAATTATATAGGAAAGGCTGATTTACAAGCTTTACTTTTCTAGATCACCCAGTCCTTTGACCTTTCCTCACAGATATTTTGCCTAACTACCCTAATTACCTCTGTTGAGAAGTCATGCACCTAGCCAACACATTTCATTATATCTCTATCATCTTGCAATCCTGTTCACAGAGCATCTACAGAAAAAAAAAAAGGCTAAATGCATATTACTTCATCTAATCACTGAACATTTTGTTCGTATTCCTTGTTCTTCTGTACAAATGTATCCATAGAATACTATAGTGGGTGCAGGGGTTCAGGTTCATCTGTACCCTTGAACTTAGAGGGTCCAAAAGATCTCTTTGGCTCATGCGAGCATGACTAAAGGCCGCTTTACACTCTGCGATCTCGCTAGCGAGACCGCTAGCGAGCGTACCCGCTCCCGTCGGTTGTGCGTCACGGGCAAATTGCTGTCCGTGGCGCACAACATCGCTCGGACCCGTCACACTACTTACCTGCCTAGCGACGTCGCTGTGACCGGCGAACCACCTCCTTTCTAAGGGGGTGGTTCATTCGGCGTCACAGCGACGTCACTAAGCGGCCGCCCAATAGAAGCAGAGGGGCGGAGATGAGCGGCTATAACATCCCGCCCGCAGGTAACGTGAGGTTCCTCGTTCCTGCGGTGTCACACATAGCGATGTGTGCTGCAGCAGGAACGACGAACAACCTGCGTCCTGCACAAGCAACGATAATCGGGAATGGAGCACCGTGTCAACGAGCAACAATAAGGTGAGTAATTTTGCTTGTTAGCGGTCGCTCGTATATTTCACACACAACAACGTCGCTAACGAGGCCGGATGTACGTCACGTATTCCATGACCCCAACGACATCGCGTTAGCGATGTGGCTGCTAGTAAAGCGGCCTTAAGCTAGATGTTCTTGTTGACCAGATGTTCCTGTGCCTGCAAATTGTAAGGTTATGGCAAATGTCCTGAAATCCCAAAGTAGCAACCTTATGGCTCACATTTGCACAGATGTCTGTCAAAGTCGTCTCTTACAGGTTCTGGGTCTGAGTCTCATGTTACCTGGTGAGAGTCTGCTATTTAACACTAGAAGTCCCAGGAATTTCGAGCTCCATAGGGTTCCAGTGGTAGAAATGTTAAATGACCCCTCTCTGGGACTTCTAATGTTAAATGTTGTTTCCTTTCATTTGGGAGAGAGATGGTTAATGTCAGTTTTCTTTCCAGTAGCTTCAGACTTGTGGTCAGGTGTTTCCAGTTGTGACCACTCCCAGTCCCGTTACATACCCTCTGCAGCAGTTTATTGTTGTGTTTTTCCCTTGTGTGTCTGCTTTTCCTGGTGTGTTGTTGCAGTACAGTGGTAGAGCTAGCGTCCCTTACCCACCCACTCATTAGTCAGGACTATTGTAGGGTCTGTTAGGTTTTCAGGTTCCTGCTTGGCAACAGTTGAAGAACTTGTATAGGGAGTGGGTAGGAGTGCAGGGTTCAGTGACAGGTAAGTAGAGAAGGTGTCCATCTTCCCTAACACTAGTCCTAGTGCCCTCCTTTGTTAATATGTCCACTGTGTCCCCCTTGTTTGTAATTGGTGTACCCCTTGCTGTTGCGTGCTTTGGCTCACGCCGGACCTTCCCCTAGTCCATGCCATGACAATGTCCCAGATTTGGTCACATTTGGAAGTCCCAGCCTAGCAAATGGAAACCAAAGGTTTCAGAGTAAGAAAAGGTGCCGAGGACATGCTTGAGAGGGCTGATAGGAGAGAGATGACCAGAGAGGGGAGCAATGAGGTGAGCATTAGGTTTTTTTTTATCCTTTTGTTGACCCTTCATGGTTCAGCAAAATAGCAATCAGCTTTTTTTTCTTGACTGGGGTGAATTCCCCTGGCCGCCAATGCACAAGATTGGACTGTGAGGCAAATCCCGGGATATGAAGATGAATTATGACTTCCAGTCATAATCGCTCATCACTCCCTGGCAGTGCCCCCCTCCCTTCTTGTCCTCAATGTCCAGCATCTGTGAAGGTGTTACACCTCCATGGCCATCTCCTGTGATATGGAGATGAGATGATGTGGGAACAATGGACACAGGAGGACTCCCTGCCGTGACCCTGTGGTAGGAGCTGCTATCTAATTAGCAAGCTTGGAAGTATCCAGACAGAACGACTCCAGTAAAAAATGGTTCATATCTCGCAAGCCATATTTCCGATAAATATGGCAACCATAAAAATGGTGTCTCCGCATGCGGACGATGCTGGCACACCCTTTTTATGGGAGCGGGAGCTTGGGAAATACCCCAGGCGTGATATCAGCCAATGGGGAACTAGTAGACAAGTCATGAGTCCTCTCATTCTGTAGCTAAATTCATAACTGTCACAATGAGAGCATTGGCGTCCGCCTACGACGCTCCCAGGCAAAGTTATGGCCCATATTCCATGTGTGGATTTTGTCCATAACTCCAGCCAGGGGTGGAGCAGTGCTCCCTCTGAGGTCACTAAGGTAGGAGGGGACCTGGATTTGCCCAGGTTGATAACCCTACTTCGGCCATTTTCCAGGGTTCTTTCGCTGGGGGTCACGTGTAGGAAACATCTGTGGGAGTTCCTGGAAACCTGGTCTACAGCGCCCCCCTGTGGCCAGACGCACAAGGTAACTGATTGAATTGCATACCTGTTTGTAAACCATGCTTTATCTGTAACTGTACTCTGACATATGTATATTCTGTAGATTCCCTATTGTATATATTGTAGTTTCTAGTGTGCTTTAGGCTGATTAAATTATATAATTAATCTTGGGCTGTTCTGTTATCTCGATCTTGAATCCCACGTCTGTGTGTTCGGCTAATAGTTACCGTGAAGCGGTTGGTGGCAGCGAGTTGTGCCAAGGATTATTGTGGGGAGGCCAGTGAGATTCGGGGAGGTTTTATATATTCCGCCCGCGGAGGTCGGGGGAATATATACCCTACTCTCACCGGGGACCCTTCAATAATCGGTATAAGTAGTATAGCGGCCTCCTTGCTTATTGTCGGGCAATTCCATAATTGGCCTGACTATAAGAGGGGCGCTAGAGAGCGCGTCACGTGCTCTGTCTGTCGGTCGGGAGGTATAAAGGAGGGGTGACCCCCACTTGTTACCCCCCGATTGTGACGTACTGGTAGCCAGCGCGGGGGATTTCTGAGTGACCCCCCCGGTGGTTCGTGACATATTGGTGGCATAGCGGTGGGATCGAGATAATAGTGTGTGTGAGTGTGAGACCCATACTCCCAGACACTAAAGACTGCCTGCAGCAGCTGTGGCTGCTGGGGTCTTCAGACTAGCTCAACACTAGAGTGTCAGAGTGCAGATACTGTAAGGTGTGTGGAGGCATCAGGTGTCAGTTCTGTGTCAGTGACCAAAAGTCTGCAAGAATGGCTGATGGCACCAGGAGCAGAGCTAGGCAACTGGCCAATGCTAAAGCAGGAGCCGAAGAGAGGGAGGACGGTGCTGTGGACAGTAATGAGGAGGTTGCCCACGAGTCCTCCAGGAGCTCGACGCCAGAAAACCGTTCTGCAGAGGACAGCGCACAACCTGGCAATTATGGACAAGATGAGGAGCAGCTCACCCAAGGGTCCTCAACGAGCCAGATGCCAGCCCTCCGCTCTGCAATGGACAGTGAATCACCTGGCTCTGCAGCGTGCCGCAGATCACCACTTGCCAATCCCTCCGGCCTGAGAGGTGCAGAGGCTCTCCTTCAAGCTGCCTTGGCCAGGCTTATGGCTGGAGACCGGGATACCTACGAGATACTCATGGCCGAGCGTGGGCGACAGGCAGCGCGTGACGCTGAGGCTGCGGAGCGGCAAGCAGCGCGTGACGCTGAGGCTGCGGAACGGCAAGCAGCGCGTGAGGCTGCGGAGCGGCAGGCAGCGCGTGAAGAGCGAGAGCGACAGGCAGACCGTGACTACCAGCTGCAGCTAGCTCAGCTCCGGCCCTCATCAGCCACATGTGACCTTCAAAACACCAAACTTCCAAAGGTCCGTGTTGAGGACTTCCCAGTGCTGGAGAAGGATGGAGACTTGGACTCTTTCCTGACTGCTTTTGAACGGACTTGCTTGCAGCACCATCTGGACAAGGATCAGTGGGCCAAATACCTGACCCCCCGTCTAAGGGGTAAGGCCCTGGATATCCTTGGGGACTTGCCTGCTGAGGCAGATCAGGGCTATGACACCATCAAGCGGGCCCTGATCCAACAGTACAACCTCACTCCAGAGTCCTACCGCAAGAAGTTCCGGACCCTGCAAAAGGGACCAAAGGACTCCTGGGCTGACCACCGGCGGGCACTTGCCCGAGCTGCCGACCACTGGACCCAAGGCCTGCAGCTTTCCACCGGACCGGAGATCCTGGACTTGTTCATCACGGAGCAACTCTTGTGGAACTGCCCTGAGGATCTCCGCCAGTTCATCCGAGACCAGAAGCCAAAGGGGTCCACGGCTACAGCGGCCCTGGCCGATGACTACACCAACAATCGGGCTCCTGAGGCCAGGAGAGCAGCCACCAGCAGCACCTGGAGAGGGGGTAAGATGAACTCTGCGACTGCCCCACCTGCCCCTAGACCGCAGGGGGTGTCCCCCTCAACTCCCCTCTCCAGGCCCGTGGCAGAACCAAGACGGTGCCACCAGTGCAACCTACCTGGACACTTCAAGGCCATGTGCCCTCAGCGTCCCAAGGCCCCGGCTCCGTCCCCGTCCCAAGGGCCGCCCAAGGTGTATTGTGTGGGTGGGGGTGGTGGTAGGTCCCTGGACAGCTTCCAACCTGTCACCGTCGGCCGGTCTGTGACCATAGGACTGCGAGACAGCGCCTCGGAGGTGACTCTGGTGCGGCCTGAGATGGTGTCCCCCCAAGACTTGATCCCTGGAAAAACCCTCGCTGTCTCCGGGATTGGAGGCATTGACCCGGCGCTGCCTGTTGCTGACATTTATGTGGACTGGGGCGCAGGGCGAGGGGTGAGGGAGGTGGGGGTAACTGATCGGATCCCCGCAAACGTGCTACTTGGGACAGATTTGGGGCAGATAACCTCCCAGTTTGGGCCCCCACCAAGGGCTGAACCTTCAGCCAGTACTGACATGACTCCTGACAATGTTAATGTGTTATCTATGAATGATGTGAGAGAGGGGGGAGTGAACTCTGATATTTCTGCTTGCACAGACACCATAGACACACACACAGCTGCAGCTGTGACAGGGGAGGGGGTCAGAGAAAGGTGTGACAATGCCTCTACAAGTAATCAGCCTGTGAGCTGGGATCTGCTGCCCTCTGCAGGGATAAGCAGAGAGCAGGGTGCTGCAGGGGGAGGACCAGTGTGTGGGGTGGGGGCTACCACAGCAAATGTGGGGTCCCCAGAGATTTCACAGCGGGGTTCTGTTGCTGCAGGAGGGGAACAGGCAGGTGAGATTGGGGCCGGTCCAGGAGCGGAAGTGCTCCCAGGTAAGATCTCGGTGCATGGTTCCCCCACAACCGGGGTGTCAGGAAGCCAGGTCGGTCTGCCTGAACCGGCGACTTGGTCAGGAACGGAGGAGGAGCAGGCACGACCCACGGTCGCAGCGGCTGTGGCCGCTGTCACCCGCAGTGGGAGTGCTGGAAGCCAAGGGGCCTCCCGGAGGTCCGATAGCTCTTCCCCTTCTGACCAAGTGGCAGCCGAGTCAGGTGGAGGCCAGGACACAGGTCCCGGGGTACTGACCGAAGATGTGACAGTCTCGTCGATTCTGGCCACATCTAGTCAGGGGTTTCAGGCAGCGTTAGAAGCTGACGACAGCCTGAAAGCTCTAAAGGAGCAGGCGGCACAGCCTCCCTCGGACTCGGACCCGGAGCGAGTGGTCTGGGACCAAGGACGGCTGTACCGGGCCACGGTCCAGCAGGGTTCACCGGAGGCGTGGCCCAGGGACCGACAGTTGGTGGTACCCTATCCGTTCCGGACGGAGTTGTTGCGGATCGCACATGAGATTCCGATGGCCGGACACCTAGGGATCGCTAAGACCAAGGCCAGGTTAAACCAGCATTTCTACTGGCCAAAAATGGGGGCCGATGTGGCTGCCTACTGCCGTTCGTGTGAAACCTGTCAGAGAGTGGGGAAGGCGGGGCCACACCCCAAAGCCCCACTAGTATCTCTGCCAATCATCGATGAGCCTTTCAGGAGGGTGGCTGTGGATCTGGTCGGCCCGCTGGCCATCCCCAGCAGCTCCGGGAAACGCTTCATACTGACGGTAGTGGACTATGCCACCCGGTACCCAGAAGCAGTGGCCTTGTCGTCCATTCGGGCTGACAAGGTGGCCACCGCATTGCTGGAGATTTTCTCCCGAGTGGGTTTTCCCCAGGAAATGCTCACTGACCGGGGGACCCAATTCATGTCCCAGCTGATGGAGGCCCTCTGTAAGCAAGTCCAGGTGCGACATCTGGTGGCCAGCCCGTACCATCCACAGACTAATGGCCTGTGCGAGCGGTTTAATGGCACCTTAAAGCAGATGCTTAAGATGTTGGTCGACTCCCATGGGCGTGACTGGGAGCGGTATCTCCCACACCTGTTATTTGCTTACCGGGAGGTTCCACAGGCCTCAACAGGATTCTCACCGTTTGAGCTCCTGTACGGGCGACGTGTGCGGGGCCCCCTGGCTCTGGTGAAAGAGGCTTGGGAAGGGGATTTGGCCACCCCTGGAGTGTCGGTTATCGAGTATGTCATGCGCTTCCGGGACAAAATGCAGGCCTTGACGCAACTGGTACACGACAATATGGCTCAAGCCCAGGCCGATCAGAAGCGTTGGTACGACCAGAACGCTTGTGAGAGGACCTACCAAGTGGGTCAAAAGGTGTGGGTACTGGTCCCCGTACCACAGGACAAGCTTCAGGCAGCCTGGGAAGGCCCATACCTCGTGTACCAGCAGCTCAACCCTGTGACGTACCTGGTCACCCTGGACCCTGCCCGTGGAAGGCGGAAGCCCTTCCATGTGAACATGATGAAGGCACATCATGAGCGGGAGGCGTGTGCGCTCCCCGTGTGCAACCTGCCCGAGGAGGGAGAAGCGGAAACCCTCTTGGATATGCTAGCCCAGGTTAGGGCCGGCGGATCCATTGAGGATGTGGAGGTTGGCCACCAGCTCTTGGAGGACCAACGGTCCCAGCTGTGGGCCACCCTCCTCCCCTTCCGGGGGTTGTTTACCAACCAGCCCGGAAGGACTGACTTGGCTGTCCATCACGTGGACACTGGGGATCATCCCCCGATCCGGCGTTCAGCATATCGGGTCTCCCTGGAGGTGCAGCAACACATGCGCCAGGAGATTGACGAGCTGAAGCTGGGGGTGATCCAGGCATCCAACAGCGCTTGGGCCTCGCCTGTAGTCCTCGTCCCTAAGAAGGACCGAACCACTCGGTTCTGCGTGGACTACAGGGGGCTCAATGCTGTCACGGTCGCCGATGCGTACCCAATGCCACGCATCGATGACCTGCTCGATCAGTTGGCCGGGGCTCAGTACCTGACCATCATGGACCTGAGCCGGGGATATTGGCAGATCCCCCTGACTCGCAAGGCCAGGGAACGCTCTGCCTTTATTACCCCATTTGGACTATACGAGTCCACGGTGATGCCATTCGGGATGAGGAATGCCCCTGCCACTTTCCAGCGGATGGTCAACACCCTGCTCAAGGGACTTGAAGGGTACGCGGCCGCGTACCTGGATGACATTGCCGTCTTCAGTCCCACCTGGGAGGACCACCTAGAGCATCTAGCACAGGTGCTCAGGCGGATCCACCGGGCAGGTTTGACCATCAAGCCGGGAAAGTGTCAGCTGGCCATGAGCGAGGTCCAGTACCTCGGTCACCGGGTAGGCGGGAGAACACTGAAGCCCGAGCCTGAGAAAGTGGAGGCCATCGCATCCTGGCCCACCCCCAGGACCAAGAAGCAGGTGATGTCCTTCTTAGGGACCGCCGGGTACTATAGGAGGTTTGTTCCACGCTATAGTAGCCTGGCAAAGCCCTTGACGGACCTCACCAAGAAGAAGCTGCCCTCTGCAGTCGATTGGACAATGGACTGCGAGACAGCCTTCCAGGCCCTAAAGGACGCCCTGTCCAGCCCGCCCGTGCTACAGGCAGCCGACTTCACGCGGCCGTTTGTAGTACAGACCGACACCAGTGACTTCGGCCTCGGTGCGGTGCTCAGCCAGGTGGACTCTGCGAGCCAAGAGCACCCAGTCTTGTACCTGAGCAGGAAGCTGTTACCAAGGGAAGTGGCCTATTCCACGATGGAGAAGGAGTGCCTGGCCATAGTGTGGGCCCTGCAGCGTCTGCAACCCTATCTATACGGGCGCCACTTCATCGTGGAGACGGACCACAATCCCCTCAGCTGGTTGCACACCGTCTCTGGGACGAATGGGCGATTGTTGCGATGGAGCCTTGCGCTCCAGCAATACAACTTCACCATTCGCCACAAAAGGGGCCGTGACCACGGTAACGCAGACGGGCTGTCCCGACAAGGAGAGGTCGCGGACGGGCGCACGGGGGAACACCGGAGTGTGCTGCCCCCTAGCGCCCTCAAAAGGGGGGAGGTGTGAGGCAAATCCCGGGATATGAAGATGAATTATGACTTCCAGTCATAATCGCTCATCACTCCCTGGCAGTGCCCCCCTCCCTTCTTGTCCTCAATGTCCAGCATCTGTGAAGGTGTTACACCTCCATGGCCATCTCCTGTGATATGGAGATGAGATGATGTGGGAACAATGGACACAGGAGGACTCCCTGCCGTGACCCTGTGGTAGGAGCTGCTATCTAATTAGCAAGCTTGGAAGTATCCAGACAGAACGACTCCAGTAAAAAATGGTTCATATCTCGCAAGCCATATTTCCGATAAATATGGCAACCATAAAAATGGTGTCTCCGCATGCGGACGATGCTGGCACACCCTTTTTATGGGAGCGGGAGCTTGGGAAATACCCCAGGCGTGATATCAGCCAATGGGGAACTAGTAGACAAGTCATGAGTCCTCTCATTCTGTAGCTAAATTCATAACTGTCACAATGAGAGCATTGGCGTCCGCCTACGACGCTCCCAGGCAAAGTTATGGCCCATATTCCATGTGTGGATTTTGTCCATAACTCCAGCCAGGGGTGGAGCAGTGCTCCCTCTGAGGTCACTAAGGTAGGAGGGGACCTGGATTTGCCCAGGTTGATAACCCTACTTCGGCCATTTTCCAGGGTTCTTTCGCTGGGGGTCACGTGTAGGAAACATCTGTGGGAGTTCCTGGAAACCTGGTCTACAGCGCCCCCCTGTGGCCAGACGCACAAGGTAACTGATTGAATTGCATACCTGTTTGTAAACCATGCTTTATCTGTAACTGTACTCTGACATATGTATATTCTGTAGATTCCCTATTGTATATATTGTAGTTTCTAGTGTGCTTTAGGCTGATTAAATTATATAATTAATCTTGGGCTGTTCTGTTATCTCGATCTTGAATCCCACGTCTGTGTGTTCGGCTAATAGTTACCGTGAAGCGGTTGGTGGCAGCGAGTTGTGCCAAGGATTATTGTGGGGAGGCCAGTGAGATTCGGGGAGGTTTTATATATTCCGCCCGCGGAGGTCGGGGGAATATATACCCTACTCTCACCGGGGACCCTTCAATAATCGGCATAAGTAGTATAGCGGCCTCCTTGCTTATTGTCGGGCAATTCCATAATTGGCCTGACTATAAGAGGGGCGCTAGAGAGCGCGTCACGTGCTCTGTCTGTCGGTCGGGAGGTATAAAGGAGGGGTGACCCCCACTTGTTACCCCCCGATTGTGACGTACTGGTAGCCAGCGCGGGGGATTTCTGAGTGACCCCCCCGGTGGTTCGTGACATGGACCCTCAAGCAAATTTTGACATTATAGGCTAAATATATTTTTCTCCAAGAAAGCATGGCTTTAATGATTCACATTTTTTTATCAAGCAAAAGGTACAGATTTTGTCATGGTCCTGATCTGTGATGCGTTTCTGTACTGTGAAGCCGGTATCTGTCTATGTGCCGCACGGAACATCCTGCTGGGGTTCAGTGTCATTCAGTAATACTGGGACGGGCTGGTTCCCTGTGCTGGGTCACTCGCTGGTTAAGGGAGGGACTTCCTCACTTGCTCCGCATTCCGAGTGATTGCTATTGTGACGCCCTGGGCAAGCCAGGGGTCACAGGTCACAACATCACATGCACCCCACATTCCCTGCAGGTACATCAAGCTAACCCAAAATCCTTGTTGCCTTCCTCCAGGGGCTGATGTCCACACCAGGGGGTGGGCCAGGCGGTTGGCTCCGCCCACTGAGGAGTTCACAGCCCTGGAGGCGGGAGGAACCAGGCAGATAGAGTTTGGACAGGAAGAAGAACAGAGTTGAGTGAGGGAAGTGAAAGTAGAAGGAAGTGGTAGAGGAGCTTAGGGGAGAAGCTGAAGTAAAGTGAAAAGAAACAGTTTTGTAAAGCCTGAAGTTGGTCCGGGTGTGTGCCCCGGACAGTGACAGCAAGGTCAGCAGACGGCGGTGATAGTCTGCAGGGGGACTGCTCAGAGGTTGCTGGAAGGACCGCGGACGGGTGGTGACCCGGCGGTACCGGAGCAGTATACGAAGAACAGTCAGCACCAGGGCAGGGGCCTTTCGGATCCCGGCAAGGCTAGGAGTCGCCATATTTTGCCAAATCCGTCAGTGAAGGGGAAGTCTGTCTCCTAACAACCAAGTCCCGATTGAAGGCAACAGCCCGACCGTGAAGGGGAGACACCGCCACCGCCAGGGCACCAGTTTCCCAGGGCCAGCGCCTGCGGGCAAGAGTAGAGCTCCTTCGGCCCAGCTTGAAGCCGAGGAGTGGGTAACTGGTGGGGACCCATCGCTACCAAAGAGACTTTCATAGGTGCAGGGAAGAGACCGTCACCGCTAACTGCAGGGAACATCAGCACCGTGAACCGTCCGAGGGACCTGTCCAACCAGCCGTTTGTTTACCGAGAACTGTGCCGTGTTTACTGGCTGAGTGAGTACCTCCGTGCCGTGCGGCACAGCGCTGTCCCTGCACCCCTGCACCTCCACAGGCCCCAGACCCGCCTGTCCACCATCCCAATCCCATCACCGGGCCACGGGAGCACCACAACCCCTACCCACGGAGGGCACATCAACAACTGGCTGCTCCATACCATCACTCCCGGGCTCCCCATACAGAGCATCGGTGGTGTTAACAAATCACCACAACCATGGGTGGCGTCACGGACAATAAACTATCCCAAAACACCAATTCCCCTTTTCACTCACGGGCGAGGAGCGCCGCTCGAGTCCCCGGGATCCGGCCCATCGCTCGAGCCACCGAGCAGCGGCAGGCCGCAGCAGCCGCGGCAGCCGGACCCAAGCAGTGGGAGAGCGCCGCGTCCCCTCCTCCGCCCGCGACAACTTGGCGTCACGAACAGGATCTTACCGCTCTGCCGTTGGGTAGAGGTGCGCCTTGTGACCACCGGATGTATCCGGCTGAAAAATTTCAGAAGTCGCCATCTTTGGCGCGAAAAGTTCCCGCTCGAGCGTCTTCTCGAGTAGCAGAGGCGCGAAGGCCAAAACCCCGCCCCAATAGAGGAGGGGCCGAAAAGAAGCTAAGGGGGACGCGATGGCGGCTGGCTGCATGTGAACGCAGCTATAAAAGCAGAGACGCCAGGACTCTGCAGCAATACCGGGTTCCTGGAAAGCACGATTGCCAAGATGTACAACCCAACTCGCAACGAGGAAGCCCCCGCGCCCGGCACGGCGACGTGGTTGAGGGACCGGACCGTCCCGCTGAGTAACCGTCTGCCGGCCCACATGCAACTCCTCCTGGAGTAGTGGGAGACCGACATGGCGGACGTGGTGGCAGCTATGCGGAGACGCGAGGTGGAAGAGGATTTGGAGGAGCGGGTAAGAGACCCACGCCCCTGTATTCCCGAGGGATCGGCCATTGAAGCTGAGGGGCCCGGCCTGCCTCCGCTCACCCTGCCTCTCGCCCCGCTACCCGCGTTGGCTGCTGCCGCCCCACCACTAGGCCCGCTACCTGCCCAACTGGTAGCGATACCCTGCCAATCCGCCTCGGCGGACCAACCGGCTGCAGACACTCAGGACGTTCCCGAATCGTTCCCGGGGGAACCGCTGGAACCGCGGCCCTGTAATGAAAATGTGCCAGAAGCCCCGGCAGTGATTGTGCCAGACCCCGAGCCCGGGACCGTGGCATGGATGAAAGCCCGGGTGATTCAATTCCACCAACGTCAGCAGGATCAAATCTTCAGGATGATGGAGCAGTGGACCAACAAGGTGGAGATGCTGATTGCAACTGCCCCGATGTACGGAGGGGGAACGGATGTAGCAGAACCGACTGGTGACCCACGTCCCTATGTACTACCAGGACCGGCCGCTGCGGCTGAGGGGCCCGGCCTAGTCTCGACCTATGCATCATCCTTGCCGTTACTTCTGGGGCGCCTCAGTGTAATCTCGCCTGACTTGCTGCCCCGTGCTGCTGCAGAGGGATCTGATGTGCTGGATGCTGGAGGCCAGGAGGCTGCGGCAGCTGGCGGTAACCCGCCTGGCACAGGAACAAGAGATGATGACTCCGGCCCCAGCCCCGGGTCCGCTGCTGAGTTTGAAGAGGCAAGTGAGCGTTCCCGCTATGTAGGAGACCCCGTGGTTTTCCATGCCCCGCGTACCGGTGGAAATGGGTACCGGGTACCCCTGTCACAGCAGGCATGTCAGTGCATGTTTGATATGCTGGTGGCAGAGGATGGGTCCGCCTCAGCAGAAGAATCTGAGTAATGGCAGCGGAGCACCGTTGCACAGTCCCCGTTGGTACCACCAGTGTGTTTGTTTGAAAGTTTGATGAAAAATGAGAAATTGATTACCGAAGTTCACCTGATTCACATGTGATTTGGAAACCGGCCGTTGCCGGCACCGTTGTCCCCGTGGGGACCGTTTGAAAAGTTTGCACGAGGAACTGCTTATGGACAAGCCAGTGAACTTGCAGGGCAACCACAAACGTTAAGTGGCTTGTAAATATAAAATATGTTGTGCAGCTACCGTAACCGCCTCCGGAGAGGCAGGTTGGAGGGAGGGCCCGCAGTGGAGCAGGCTGGGGCCCAGCCACCACAGGGACCGGTGGCTACCCTCTGGAGGGGAAGGACAGATCCCGCTCGGGTAACTTGTGCTGGACTGGGGTCAAGGGGTGCTGCCTGGGTTTTAGGGGCAGCATCAGGGCCAGGTTACTTGGGTGGGAGAGAGCAGCAGCCGCAACCGTTTAATGTTACCGTTTGAAACGTTAAAGAACTGAACCTCCCGATGTGGGATGATGCCATAAATTGATAAATTGTAAATATGTTACCGTTTTTCTATTTTCACAGAAAACAAAAAGGAAAATAAAACCGGTGTTGGATGGGCAGCCCGAGGACGGTCTGCGTTTTGCTAAGGGGGAATGTGACGCCCTGGGCAAGCCAGGGGTCACAGGTCACAACACCACATGCACCCCACATTCCCTGCAGGTACATCAAGCTAACCCAAAATCCTTGTTGCCTTCCTCCAGGGGCTGATGTCCACACCAGGGGGTGGGCCAGGTGGTTGGCTCCGCCCACCGAGGAGTTCACAGCCCTGGAGGCGGGAGGAACCAGGCAGAAAGAGTTTGGACAGGAAGAAGAACAGAGTTGAGTGAGGGAAGTGAAAGTAGAAGGAAGTGGTAGAGGAGCTTAGGGGAGAAGCTGAAGTAAAGTGAAAAGAAACAGTTTTGTAAAGCCTGAAGTTGGTCCGGGTGTGTGCCCCGGACAGTGACAGCAAGGTCAGCAGACGGCGGTGATAGTCTGCAGGGGAACTGCTCAGAGGTTGCTGGAAGGACCGCGGACGGATGGTGACCCGGCGGTACCGGAGCAGTATACGAAGAACAGTCAGCACCAGGGCAGGGGCCTTTCGGATCCCGGCAATGCTAGGAGTCACCATAATTTGCCAAATCCGTCAGTGAAGGGGACGTCTGTCTCCAAACAACCAAGTCCCAATTGAAGGCAACAGCCCAACCGTGAAGGGGAGACACCGCCACCGCCAGGGCACCAGTTTCCCAGGGCCAGCACCTGCGGGCAAGAGTAGAGCTCCTTCGGCCCAGCTTGAAGCCGAGGAGTGGGTAACCGGTGGGGACCCATTGCTACCAAAGAGACTTTCATAGGTGCAGGGAAGAGACCGTCACCGCTAACTGCAGGGAACATCAGCACCGTGAACCGTCCGAGGGACCCGTCCAACCAGCCGTTTGTTTACCGAGAACTGTGTCGTGTTTACTGGCTGAGTGAGTACCTCCGTGCCGTGCGGCACAGCGCTGTCCCTGCGCCCCTGCACCTCCACAGGCCCCAGACCCGCCTGTCCACCATCCCAATCCCATCACCGGGCCCCGGGAGCACCACAACCCCTACCCACGGAGGGCACATCAACAACTGGCTGCTCCATACCATCACTCCCGGGCTCCCCATACAGAGCAGCAGTGGTGTTAACAAATCACCACAACCGTGGGTGGCGTCACGGACAATAAACTATCCCAAAACACCAATTCCCCTTTTCACTCACGGGCGAGGAGCGCCGCTCGAGTCCCCGGGATCCGGCCCATCGCTCGAGCCACCGAGCAGCGGCAGGCCGCAGCAGCCGCGGCAGCCGGACCCGAGCAGTGGGAGAGCGCGGCGTCCTCTCCTCCGCCCGCAACACTATACCTTATCTGGGAGCAGTCGCAGCCGGGCGGCACCAGTCATATTTCCTGGTTAGTTGCAGTAAGTGCCTGGTTCCTGGTTGTGTCGTGTATTGATCTTGGTACCGGCCATGGACTGTTCCTGACTTTGCTCTGTCTGCTCCTTTGACCCTGCACAACCATCTGGCTGTAGACCTCTGACCTTCTGACTACATCTTTGCTTGTCCCTCTGGTCCTTTACATTACCTCCTGGTCACCTGATCCGGGCCTGTACTCGACCTCGCTCCTGTCTACCCCTTGTGTTTAGTCTCACCCTCCCAGTTCTGAACTCGGCCTGCCTGACTTCCCACTGCTCTCGGTATACATTTACTTATGTGACGCCCTGGCCTATCAGGTCATCACAGGGTATTGTGCAATTTGCCCTCTCGCACAGTGTCCATCCTCCTTGGTTAACGGATCCCAGTCCTCCGGTGTTGTTAACAGCTAGTCCAATTAAAATCCTAGGAACTCTTCCCACTTGAACCTACCAGACACACCATTGGGGGGCCTGAAGGGAATAGGGCCGCCCACATGGGGGGGTTGGTGAGGAGAAAGTGAGGACAGTGACAGTTGAGAGTTGAGAGTGAAGGAGAGATGAGGTGAAGTGGCTGTCGGGAGAAGAGGCCACGGAGGAGAGCTCCTGTAAAATAGGTGGCAGACGTTGGTCTGGGCCTGGTTGGAGCTGGAACCCGGTCGCAGGGAATATTGTCAAGGGGAATGGACTGCCAAGGAGGGCGGCCGGCGGCCTTGAGCTATCATCGGGCAGGGGCCAGGGCACGACGGGGTACGTGGACCCTAGGCTGGAAAGTAGCTTTAAGCGTTCCAGCAATTTACCCGACGGGGATGAAGACTTCAAGTGTCATCCCCAACCCGCTCCAAAATCGGGGTACTAGCGCAACGATGGGATAGGACTTTCCCACTACAGTCCAAAGAAATCCTACGCGTGAACCCTGAGAGCAAGCTCATCTCGTTAGCCATGGGGGGTACATCTCGAAAAACCTGGTGTCACGAACAGGATATGAGCAGGACCCACTTACCTGGGTGACGTGCGCCTTGAAGACCAAAGACCGTGGGTCAAAATTCTGTTTCCCGCCATTTTCTGCCATCTTTTCGCACCAAAACCCCATCTTCTCCGAGAACGCGCGCAAAGATAAAGCCCCGCCCCTTGTCTTCCTGAAGAGGCCGGAACCGGAAGTTCCCAGAGGGCCACAGTCAGCGAGAGAGTGCTGCGAAAAGACTGAGGGGGCGGGCCAGAATGTGTTACTAGCGGAAGTGGAGCAGGGATGCCAGGACACTGTCACAACATTCCTGGAAGACGCAGTGGCAAGATGGCAGAGCGAGACTGTTTCCCGGAGCGTGCTTTCCCCAGGACCCCGGCATGGATAGAAGAAGAAACAGAGCAGCTGTGCTGGAGGATGCGGACGCAATTCCTCTTCATTCTAAACCACTGGAGGGAAGAGATGAAGAGCCTGGCAGTGCGAGCCCGAGACATTGAAATCCCACGTGAAGAGAGGTTAAGCGGTTACCCAGTCCCTATTGATTGCACAAATCCGGCCAAAGTGGCTGAGGGATCCGGACTGTCCCCGCTGACGGTGAGCGCTCCACAGCCGACTACCCTGTCCTCGGCGGACGCCGAGCTACCTCCACCAACCCCGGCAACGGAACCTACAGTGTGTTTACCAGAGTCTTCAGCTGCAGAGAGCCAGAGCAAGGCCCTCATTCCAGCCACGGCAGCGGTCTCCGAGACACCGGCCAGACCAGACCCGGCCATATCACCAGGCCCGTCCTCAGAGGTTGAGCACCCGAACCGTGCAACCGCGGCTGCGGAGCAGTCGGTTAATCTGTTTACACAAGCAGGAGCGTAACCAAGATGTCTGCCCGTTACGCTGCCGCGCGGCATCCTGACGGCTATTGGGGCCGCCAGAGTCCAAATCAAGCCAGAGCCAGATAGGGAGCTGAAGCCGGACGCTGATGCCCCCTACTGGGAATGACAGCAATATCAATTACAATCTGAAATTGCAACGCGAGACCGGCGATGACGGGAGCTTGCCGCCCGTGATAGAGAAGGAGCCGAAAAGGATCTCTGCTTCCCAAGTAAAAGGGCCGCGGTGCCATGGCCTTGTGGAGCGGTTTGACCCTGAGTAAGGATGGGGGTTCATCTACGAAGCAGGCCTCACCACGGGGGTGCATGTGTCTCGACGGGATGTGGCGCAGCACCTCCCGTGGGGTCACCCTGAGCGTAACCTTCAGCCTGAGGAGATGGTTACCTATACCCGGCATTGCGGAAAGTGGGGCTGGTATGCCCTGGAGGTAACCAAGCATGTGATGTTTGAGGAAGGGTATGTGTCGGTACCAGTAGCGCGTAGCCGCAAAGAAGCCTGGCTACGGGACCCGACCATCTATTATTAGAATGTTAAATGTTACAGAATTAACAGTTGCGATGCCATAGAATGTTAGGTATTGGTGTTTCGTTTATTATTTTCCACAGTTTGTTATTTTTCATATAGAAAATGTTAGTGAATCAACCAGTTTTAATGAAAAGAGTTACCTGATTTTCTAAAAATTTGCAAAAGTGTGTACCCAGGTACATGGACTCCTTTGAAAGTTTTAGATATTTTAAGTAAAAATGGACCACGGTCAACGGACTGGCGTGACCAACACAAACTTGTGTCTTGTATAATACTTGCACCTCCTGTGCCAGCCACAGTCGTCAAAATCACAACACTCAGGATCTTAACCCGGTCACGGACACTTTAGGTTTCCTGGGGGAACAGGTTGTTTGGGTGGCGGGTTACTGGGATTCGGGACGTTGGGACTGCACTGTCGCAAGAAGGGGCTGCAGAGGAGTAGGTTGAGCCTCCATTACCAATAAAGCCGGTACCGTCCCACCGGTGGACGACGAACTCTAAAGTAAAATTTTAGTAACGTTAAGTGCCTTACCTCCCTTGTGTGGGATGGACCCGTTAAATAAAGATGTGTTAACTTATGTTCCCTTTTTCCACTTTTAAAGCAAAACGCAACGATGGGATAGGACTTTCCCACTACAGTCCAAAGAAATCCTACGCGTGAACCCTGAGAGCAAGCTCATCTCATTAACCACACGAGTGAGCGGGACCCGGAGAGTTTCACACCAACGGGTCCAATTAAGTTTAAGGTGCCAGGAATAGGGCCACAGACCAACAACAACACCAGGGGCACGGATGCAGGAGTGCTCCCCGCAGAATATGGTGGTGCTCAGAACTATGGTTTACAAGCAGTCGGTGTGGTTATTTTCAGACTGAGTGAGTACATTGGAAACCCCCTGCACCTTTTCCCTAACGGCACCCAAACATCATCATCCAACACCAATGGGCCCCGGGGCACAACCCCCTACTCACAGAGGGGTTAAACATCTTGCTGCTACACCACCGCCACCGGGTTCCCCCACCAACAGCAGCGATGGTACACCACCTTACCACGCACCGTGGGTGGTGTCAAGAACTTTCCAAAAATCTCCACCCCTGTACATATCTTCCCCTTTTCCTTTTACTCGAGTGGCCGTGCGACCCCCGGGTCCGGAGACCACTCGAGCCACCGCGGATCCGGATCCGAGCAGCGGCAGCGGCCTGGCTGCCCACCCGTGGGTGCTATACCTCCACCGTCATCTAGTGGATGACACCATATTTACCCACCTAGTGTCAGTGACAATAGTATCATTACAGATTTTTTATTTTTTTGACTGTTGTAAATTCCTCTGGCAAGCTCCTACAGAAGATTAAGCCTCTGCTCAGCAATGGGCACAAAATGCCAAAATAAATAAATAAAAAATAGAAAGCTTCCATGATTACTATTTTACTTACCATCATCTTCCTTTTTAGTTTGAGTAGTGAAATACATATGCAAAAAATATAAATAAATAAATAAATGTTGACAACACTTTTGGGAGGTAGCCAGTTACCGCCTGGATTTTAGGGAGTTTTCATTTCTTCTTTTATTTAACAATTATTTCCTCTCTTCACAAAACAGATTGAACAAGTCATTAAAAAAACTGAGTTCAGTCTCAACTGACGAGCAAGCATGCTGTCTATGCCTGACAACGATTTCACTTTTTTTTATTTTTGTAAACTATTGCGCTGGCTTGCTACTGCTTAATACTGTATTAAGAATGATAAATAAAATCTGTAGTTGTTACTTGAATGAAGCAGGGCTGATTCCAGCTATTCCTAACCACTAATCAATCACACTGAGTCTGTCTCTGCTGTTGCTGGCACCTCTCCTATCTCTCTCTCTCTCCATATCTATTGAATCTCTGTGTTTTTAACAACCACTCATCTTCTTCTGCAGTTCTACAATACAATCTTGTCAGAATTATTTGTCTTATGTATTAGGGCTGTCTTGTTCTTTGTCTATTGTGGATCTGTGATCTTTGACAAACTCTCACTATCCTAAAATCACCATAAAATGGCTGCTGCATTCCCTTTCTAAGCTTAATATAGTTTATAATAATCCCTCCTTATTACCTGCCCTATACATTGTGATCTGATAGCTGCAAGGCATTATGGGGAAGGCTGTGTAGTCAAGTCTGAGATCATGTCAGGCTTCCATCACTGTTGAAATTGTTTGCAATGTCTAAAAAGTTGACAGGCATGTTTTGGCGATTTTTTTACAGTACTGGGACTGAATTTCTTAATTTTTGACCCAAATTCGATTTGGATCAAATTGATTGAATCATCTCTCATTATAAGCTTTGGTGGCATAGTTAAATACTCAATGCATATCACAGAATAAGTTGTCACTATTTGCGTGCAATCACACTAGCGTATAGCTTTCAATTCAAGAGCATAGCGTGCAATTTGCTAATGACATTCGGCTCAAACTCTGCTGCTGTAGGGTGCCAGAGGGCAGTAATTATGGGAAAGCTGCTGCCCATTGCCCATTACTGTCCCTACACACTAATCCCTCCCATAGTGGGCTAGTCCCACACTTAACTATTTCTGCTCCTACACTCTGTTGCTGACAGATCTGTCTTAACAAACATTTATATGCATCATAACACTTTCAGCTCTGCTATATCTTGCATTACATTACAGCTTGTTGCTTACAATATTATACATTACATTTTCCATTTCAATGTATAAAAGACATTAGGAAAAACTTTCTGACAGTGAGGGCAGTCAGAGAATGGAATAGGCTACTGCGGGAGGAAGTGAGGGCAGTCAGAGAGTGGAATAGGCTACCACAGGAGATTGTGAGGGCAGTCAGAGAGTGGAACAGGCTACCACAGGAGATAGTGAGGGCAGTCAGAGAGTGGAAATGGCGACCACAGGAGATAGTGAGGGCAGTCAGAGAGTAGAATAAGCTACCGCGAGAGGTAGTGAGGGCAGTCAGAGAGTGGCAAAGGCTATCATGGGAGGTAGTGAGGGCAACCAGAGAGTGGAAAAGGCTATCATGGGAGGTAGTGAGGGCAGTCAGAGAGTGGAACAGTCTACCGCAGGAGATAGTGAGCTCTCCATCAATGGAAATTTTCAAGCGGAAACTGGATAAACATATAGCTGGGATGATTTAGATGAGAAAAAAAACAAAGAAAAATAACTCCTAAAATAAATATTTTATTAATATTAGTATTAAAATCATTAAGTATAAAAACTAAATTGCTTCTAGTGTCTACACATTATAGACCAGTCACGTGAGGTGAGTGTGGAAAGGTAGAGACGATTGGTGGGATGAGTGATGGTAATCTCTTAGCTATAGGTAAGCCAGCTAAAATAGTTGTAGTTTTAAGGTAGTCGTCCTATGATTAGGGAATAGGGGGTTATGTATCCCTCCCTTTTTACCTACCTGCCAGCGGAGGTGCACCATAAAGTTTGCTCCTCGTCGTCTCCCCCTAATCTCTTCCTGCAACCTAACAGTTGCCAAGGAGGCACCCACCACCAAGAAAAGATAATTAGTGCCAGTTGTCACAGGTCAAAGATATTTACTAGATTGCCATAAATATGACAGCCAAGAAACAACTGCACAGGCAGATAAGTCTGTACAGTCATAGACAATGTTACTAAATATGTATAATCACAAAGTCTAAAGAGAGAAAATAAAGAACCCCAGCAGGGATGACTTATCTGCTAGGACCATCCAATGACATATCCCGACGCGTTTCCCCCCTATCTAGGTTTACTTAGGGGTTCATCAGGGGAATTGAAAGGGTTTCATGTCCAATCCAAAGATATTTTCTCTTAAGGCTACTTTACACACTGCGATATCGGTCCCGATATCGCTAGTGTGGGTACCCGCCCCCATCTGTTGCGCGATACGGGCAAATCGCTGCCCGTGCCGCACAACATCGCCCAGACCCGTCACACATACTTACCTGCCCGGTGACGTCGCTGTGATTGGCGAACCGCCTCCTTTCTAAGGGGGCGGTCCGTGCGGCGTCACAGCGACGTCACTGAGCGGCCGCCCCAATAGCAGCGGAGGGGCGGAGATGAGCGGGACGTAACATCCCGCCCACCTCCTTCCTTCCTCATAGCGGCCGGGAGGCAGGTAAGGAGAGCTTCCTCGTTCCTGCGGCGTCACACATAGTGATGCGTGCTGCCGCAGGAGCGACGAACTACATCGTTACTGCAAGAAGGCCTGCGGAGACACCATCACATGTTTCTCAATGCTGGCAGGAAACTAGCCAGGTCTTTCACCGGGAAGGAACAACCACGGGAAGGGCAGTCTCCAGTCAAGGAGACCACCTATGCCAAACATGGTATCCATCCACAGACAGCCGTTTCGGGGTATTTGCCCCTCATCAGTGTGGAGTAGGAATCTGGCTAGTGGGACATTGCCTAGTAAAAGACTATGTGAGCAAGGATGGTTGACCTTAGGGAGATCAACATCCACCACTGCGGAGACACCATCACGTGTTTCTCAACGCAGTGATTCTAGAGCAATGCCCCCTGGGAAATATTCAAAGCAAGAAGGCCTGCGGAGACACCATGACATGTTTCTCAACGCTGGCAGGAAACTAGCCAGGTCTTTCACCGGGAAGGAACAACCACGGGAAGGGTAGTCTCCAGTCAAGGAGACCACCTATGCCAAACATGGTATCCATCCACAGACAGCCGTTTCGGGGTATTTGCCCCTCATCAGTGTGGAGTAGGAATCTGGCTAGTGGGACATTGCCTAGTAAAAGACTATGTGAGCAAGGATGGTTGACCTTAGGGAGATCAACATCCACCACTGCGGAGACATGTTTGGCATAGGTGGTCTCCTTGACTGGAGACTGCCCTTCCCGTGGTTGTTGTGGTTACTAGGCAATGTCCCACTAGCCAGATTCCTACTCCACACTGATGAGGGGCAAATACCCCGAAACGGCTGTCTGTGGATGGATACCAGGTTTGGCATAGGTGGTCTCCTTGACTGGAGACTGCCCTTCCCGTGGTTGTTCCTTCCCGGTGAAAGACCTGGCTAGTTTCCTGCCAGCGTTGAGAAACACGTGATGGTGTCTCCGCAGTGGTGGATGTTGATCTCCCTAAGGTCAACCATCCTTGCTCACATACATCGTTACTGCTGCAGTAACGATAATCGAGAATGGACCCCCATGTCACCGATGAGCGATTTTGCACGTTTTTGCAACGATGCAAAATCGCTCATCGGTGTCACACGCAGCAACATCGCTAATGCGGCCGGATGTGCGTCACAAATTCCGTGACCCCAACGACTCCGCATTAGCGATGTCGCAGCGTGTAAAGCCCCCTTTAGACGTTCTGATAAACTTGTAACTTTCAAAGCGACAATCAGTGGCCTATGATGCAGGGCAAGTCGTCTTCCATGCAGCTGCAGGCTAAGTAGATCCCGCAGTGCCGTCTATCTGTAAGATACCAACTCTACCATTCTATGATTCTTTGAGACGCCCATGATTGGTGTCTTCAGGGACAGGAACACGACCAGCTACTTACACTGCGAGCATGAGCTGAGTGTCATTCTACCGTGTTCTGATTCTTTTACATGCGAGAATTGAGCACAGGTGAGGAGAAGGAGATGGTAATTTCTACATCTTCTCAATTGTCTGTCTTAAGCCCGCTACACACGCTTCAATATATCTCACAATCCGTCGTTGGGGTCAAGTTGTAAGTGACGCACATCCGGCATCGTTTGTGAGGTATCTGCGTGTGACATCTACGTGCGATCAGGATTGAACGCAAAACCGTTGATCGCAAACACATCGTATCTTTGTCTAGAATTGAGCGTTTTGTTGCACAAACCTAGTGAATTTGTCACGCTCCCCGGGTCCCCTGCGCTGCCTCCCGGCTCACCTGTCATGCTCCCCGGCTCCCCTGCCTCGCTTCCCGGTTCCTTGGTCCGGTCACCGCCGCTCCCCGCTCTCCAGCATCCATTGCCGGCGCGTCCCCGGCGTCCTGGTCCCCGCTCCCGGCGCCCGTCGGCTTCTCAGCCCCAGCCCGGCCCTGCTGCTTCCTCCTCGCAGCTTCCTGCTCTGGCTTCTGGCACTCGGGCCGCGCGCATGCGCATTAGGGCGCGCGCGCGGTCATTGACCCTTTCTTAAAGGGCCAGCGTCCATTAACAGGAAATGATGCAAACAGGTACAGGGTATAAAGGGGTTTGATGTCCAAGGGGGCGGGGCCTGATCTTCGTGTTTCTTAAGCTAGGAGTCAGGTCTCCTGGTGTCTCTATGATATACTCACCTATCTCTCTTGTAGAGCCGTGCCTGCCTCGCAATCCGGTCCTGCCGAATCCCGAACCCCCGAACGCTGTCCATCTGCCATCCTGACAGTCCGTACCATCTCAGATCCCTGCGGTGACCCGTCATCTCGCTCCAAAGGTTCCGGACCCCGCCTGACATCTTCTCGGCTTCCGAACCTGAGCTGCATCACCCGGACTACCATCAGTGACTCCGTTGTCCCAGGGACTTCTCCGTTATACTCGTATGCACGGACTGTTCTGCTGCCTATAGTGCTCCAGCTACCGGACCCCTTACCACCATCTAGGAGTTCGCCCCAGTGGATCCACCTCCTGGGTCTACCCGTCCACCTGGCCCTGACAGTAAGATCAGGCCATGGATCCCGTTGCAGCACTAGCAGCCGTACAGGAGGTACTCCAACGACAGCGTGAGACTCAGACCCGCATGCTGCAATTCATGTCTTCTGTGGACGCCCGCCTGAACACGCTACAAGCAGCAGTTACGTCTTCAACATCCCGGGCTTCCACTAGTCAAGCCACGGCTCCAGCTCTCGTGGCGACTTCTTCAGAAGCTTCCAGACTTCGTTTGGCCTCACCACCCCGGTACGCCGGAGACCCCAAGACCTGCAGGGGATTCTTAAACCAATGCTCCCTCCATTTGACGCTGCTGCCGCATTTGTTTGCCTCCGACCAAGCCAAGGTCGCCTTCATCATGTCCCATCTAGAGGGTGAGGCACTGGCGTGGATGAACCCCTTGTGGGAGAAGGGGGATCCTGTGACCACGAACATCCAAGAGTTCCTGCAGGCATTCCGTGGCACCTTTGATGAGCCCGGACGCGCCTCCGCGTCTGCTTCGTCTCTTCTCCAGTTACGTCAGGGGACTCTGACGGTGGGTCAATACGCAATCCGGTTTCGCACCCTGGCTGCGGAACTCGGCTGGAACAACGAGGCCCTAACCGCCGCCTTCTGGGAAGGACTCTCGGGGCGAATTAAAGATGAGCTGGCGGGTCGTGACGTACCGACCACCCTGGATGCCCTGATTGCCCTAGCGACTCGAGTAGACATTCGCTTTCAGGAGCGATCCAAGGAAGTGTCCCGTGAGAGACGTCCGGTACGGCATTCCTCTCCTCCGCAGAAGCCCTCCGTACTTCAGTCATCAACAGCTGGGGCCCCCGTCCACGAGCCCATGCAGATCGACCGAGTGCGGCAGTCTGAACAACGTCGAGCAGAGCGGCTCGCCAAGGGTCTCTGTTTTTACTGCGGAGAGGGCACACACCTGCTACGCTTCTGTCCAGAGAGGCCGGGAAACTCCAAAGCCTAGGGTTGGTAGGAGAGGCCACCCTAGGTGCTGGGACTCTCTCAGACCCGGTTACGTGGACTGTGCAAGTGACAACGGGAGAGACGCGGTTCACGGCTGAGGCATACCTCGATTCCGGGGCAGCAGGCAATTTCATCCAGCAGGCCACGGTAGACAAGTACCAGGTGCCTGTTACTCCGCTCGACAAGCCCCTCGTGATTGCCTCTGTGGATGGGAGACCCCTCTCTGACACCATCTCCTGGATCACCAGGCCGGTCGAACTGCGTATCGGTGCCCTGCACACCGAGAACATCGCTCTCTACGTCCTTCCACACATGTCCCATCAAATCCTGCTGGGACTTCCCTGGTTGCGGACACACGAACCATCAGTCAGCTGGGGTACTGGCGAAATCACCCGATGGGGCTCTTCGTGCCATGAGAAGTGTCTGAAGACCATACAACCCATCCGACGACCTCCGGTTCCAGAGAACCTACCGGGACTGCCCTCGGCCTATTGGTCCTTCGCAGACGTCTTTGATAAAAAGGAATCTGAGGTACTTCCGCCACATCGTCCATACGCTTGTGACATCGACCTGCTCCCAGGAACTACACCACCTCGAGGACGGATATATCCATTGTCTCCAGCCGAAACAAGGGCCATGTCTACTTACATCACAGAGAGCCTGGCAAGGTGATTCATTCGGAGATCCTCCTCTCCTGCTGGAGCAGGCTTCTTCTTCGTCAAGAAGAAAGAGGGCGACTTACGCCCATGCATAGATTACCGGGGATTGAATCAAATCACCGTAAAAAACAAGTACCCTCTGCCGCTCATCCCCGAATTGTTTGACCGGCTTAGAGGAGCTCGTGTGTTCACCAAGCTGGATCTTCGGGGTGCTTACAATCTGGTACGCATCCGCTCTGGGGACGAATGGAAGACCGCGTTCAACACTCGCGATGGGCACTATGAATACTGCGTGATGCCCTTCGGCCTGTGTAACGCCCCAGCCGTCTTTCAAGAACTGGTGAACGACGTTTTCCGGGACCTTCTCTACGTCTGTGTGGTAGTGTATCTGGATGACATCCTTGTCTTCTCTCCGGACCTCCAGACCCACAGAGAGAACGTGCAGCTGGTTCTACAAAGACTGAGAGAGAATCGTCTGTACGCCAAGTACGAGAAGTGTGTCTTTGAGCAGTCTTCTCTCCCCTTCCTGGGGTACATCATCTCTGATACCGGACTGCAGATGGATCCAAAGAAGGTCTCCTCCATTCTCAACTGGCCTCCTCCTTCTGGACTGAAGGCAATCCAACGTTTCCTGGGATTCGCCAACTACTACCGCCAGTTTATCCCTCACTTCTCTGCTCTGACTGCTCCTCTCTCCGCTTTGACCAAGAAGGAGGCTAATCCAAAGGACTGGTCACCTGCGGCCGACGCCGCGTTTGGCTCTCTGAAGCGGGCATTTGCCTCCTCTCCTGTACTCCACCGTCCGGAGTTAAACCGACAGTTCACCTTGGAGGTGGATGCCTCCTCCTCGGGAGCCGGAGCAGTGCTCATGCAGAAGTCCTCCTCCGGGAAGATGGTAACTTGCGGATTCTTCTCCAAGAGCTTCACAGCGCCTGAACGCAACTACAACATCGGTGACCGAGAGCTATTGGCAGTCAAACTGGCTCTGGAGGAATGGCGCTACCTTCTGGAAGGAGCAGTGTACCCCGTGATTATTTACACGGACCACAAGAACCTGGAATACCTGCGGTCTGCTCAGCGACTGAACCCACGGCAAGCCAGGTGGTCCTTATTCTTTGCCAGGTTTGATTTCCAGCTCCATTTCCGACCCGCGGACAAGAACGTACGCGCTGATGCCTTGTCCAGGTCTTTCATGCCCATGGAGCAGGAGGAGGAGACTACCCAACCCATCATCTGTCCTAGCAAAATCAATCCGGTGGCTCCGGTCACCCTGGCCCAGATACCGCCCGGGAAGACCTATGTCTCTGATACTGACAGGCAAAAAGTCTTACACTGGGGTCATGCCTCGAAAACAGCCGGTCATGCTGGCCAGAAGAGAACATGGGGTGCGATTGTACGCCATTACTGGTGGCCATCCCTTCGCACGGACGTCGCTGCTTTTGTCTCTGCCTGCTCCTCTTGTGCCAGGAACAAGACGCCCAAACACCTGCCATATGGCCGTCTTCTGCCTCTGCCGATACCCTCAGTTCCGTGGCAACACATAGCGATGGACTTTATTACGGACTTGCCATTGTCCTCCGGACACACAGTCATATGGGTCGTGGTGGATCGGTTCTCTAAAATGGCTCATTTCGTCCCTATGGCTGGACTGCCCTCTGCCCAGGAACTCGCGGACGCCTATATACATCACATCTTCCGCTTGCATGGCTTTCCATCACACATTGTGTCCGACAGAGGAACTCAGTTCACCTCCCGCTTCTGGAGGGCGCTCTGCAAACATCTGGGAGTGACTCTGGACTTTTCTTCTGCCTACCATCCTCAGTCTAATGGCCAAGTGGAGAGGGTCAATCAAATCTTGACCTCCTTCTTACGTCACTATGTCAACGCCCATCACGACGACTGGTCCACGCTTCTTCCTTGGGCTGAATTCTCCCACAACCACCACATCAGTGAGTCGTCCTCCAGCTCTCCCTTTCATGTCGTTTACGGACTTCAGCCCTCCGTTCCATTGCCTGTATCTCCTTCTTCGGATGTCCCTGCTGCTGATGCTGTAGCTCGTGACTTTGCAACCATTTGGGACTCTGTCAAGGCGTCCCTTGGGCGTGCTACCCTGCGGATGAAGAGACATGCAGACAAGAGACGTCTGGACCCTCCGTGTTTCTCTCCTGGTGATCTAGTCTGGCTTGCTTCCAAGTACGTCCGATTGAAGATACCATCCTACAAGCTGGGTCCTCGCTACATCGGGCCGTTTAAAATCCTCAGCAAAATCAATGAGGTCTCCTACAAGCTCCAGCTCCCGGCCACGATGAGGATACCCAACTCCTTCCACGTCTCCCTGCTCAAGCCGGTTGTCCTTGGTCCCTTCTCCGCTGCTGCCAGTTCGGCTCCTCCTCCTATAGCCGATGACGACATCTATGCGGTAAGGGATATCGTGGCCATGAAGACCGTACGGGGTCGACAGTTCTTCCTGGTGGACTGGGCAGGGTATGGTCCTGAGGATAGGTCCTGGGAGCCCCGGGAGAATGTGGGTACTCCGCTGATCCGTGCCTTCCTGTCCCGGTTGCGGGGTGGGGGGCGTGGGGGGGGTACTGTCACGCTCCCCGGGTCCCCTGCGCTGCCTCCCGGCTCACCTGTCACGCTCCCCGGCTCCCCTGCCTCGCTTCCCGGTTCCTTGGTCCGGTCACCGCCGCTCCCCGCTCTCCAGCATCCATTGCCGGCGCGTCCCCGGCGTCCTGGTCCCCGCTCCCGGCGCCCGTCGGCTTCTCAGCCCCAGCCCAGCCCTGCTGCTTCCTCCTCGCAGCTTCCTGCTCTGGCTTCTGGCACTCGGGCCGCGCGCATGCGCATTAGGGCGCGCGCGTGGCCATTGACCCTTTCTTAAAGGGCCAGCATCCATTAACAGGAAATGATGCAAACAGGTACAGGGTATAAAGGGGTTTGATGTCCAAGGGGGCGGGGCCTGATCTTCGTGTTTCTTAAGCTAGGAGTCAGGTCTCCTGGTGTCTCTATGATATACTCACCTATCTCTCTTGTAGAGCCGTGCCTGCCTCGCCATCCGGTCCTGCCGAATCCCAAACCCCCGAACGCTGTCCATCTGCCATCCTGACAGTCCGTACCATCTCGGATCCCTGCGGTGACCCGTCATCTCGCTCCAAAGGTTCCGGACCCCGCCTGACATCTTCTCGGCTTCCGAACCTGAGCTGCGTCACCCGGACTACCATCAGTGACTCCGTTGTCCCAGGGACTTCTCCGTTATACTCGTATGCACGGACTGTTCTGCTGCCTATAGTGCTCCAGCTACCGGACCCCTTACCACCATCTAGGAGTTCGGCCCAGTGGATCCACCTCCTGGGTCTACCCGTCCACCTGGCCCTGACAGAATTGTAACGTGTGACATCCCTCATACGATTTTGGTGTCTGATGCTATGTGCGCAGGTGTGCGCTCTGCACCGCAGCTTAAAAAAGGTCCGCTTCAGAGCGCAGCTGAAAAGCTGCGTTCTGAAGCGCCTCACAATGTCTGTCATTCAGTAATCTCTGTCAGTCGGTCCCTATCTCTGTCCCTCACTCTCTGTCCATGTCAGTCTATCCCCCTCTCTCATATACTCACCGATCCCCGATCCCCGGCGCTGCACGGCATTCACACTGCTCCGGCAGCTTTTACTGTTTTGAAAAAGCCGGCCGCCCATTAAACAATCTCGTATTCCCTGCTTTCCCCGCCCACCGGCGCCTATGATTGGTTACAGTGAGACACGCCCCCACGCTGAGTGACAGGTGTCACACTGCACCCAATCACAGCAGCCGGTGGGCGTGTCTATACTGTGTAGTGAAATAAATAATTACATAATTAAAAAAAACGGCGTGCGGTCCCCCCCAATTTTAAAACCAGCCAGATAAAGCCATACGGCTGAAGGCTGGTATTCTCAGGATGGGGAGCTCCACGTTATGGGGAGCCCCCCAGCCTAACAATATCAGCCAGCAGCCGCCCAGAATTGCCGCATACATTAGATGCGACAGTTCTGGGACTGTACCCGGCTCTTCCCGATTTGCCCTGGTGCGTTGGCAAATCGGGGTAATAAGGAGTTATTGGCAGCCCATAGCTGACAATAAGTCCTAGATTAATCATGTCAGGCGTCTATGAGACACCCTCCATGATTAATCTGTAAATTACAGTAAACACACACAACTGAAAAAATCCTTTATTAGAAATAAAAAACACAAACATATACCCTGGTTAACCACTTTAATCAGCCCCAAAAAAGCCCTCCATGTCCGGCGTAATCCAGGATGCTCCAGCGTCGCTTCCAGCGCTGCTGCATGGAGGTGACAGGAGCTGCAGAAGACACTGCCGCTCCGGTCACCTCCACACAGCAACTGAAGACAGCCGTGCGATCAGCTGAGCTGTCAGTGAGGTTACCCGCTGTCACTGGATCCAGCGGTGGATGCAGCGATGGCCGCGGGTAACCTCAGTGACAGCTCAGCTGATCGCGCTACTCACCTCAGTTGCTGCGTGGAGGTGAGAGGAGCGGCGGTGAGTAGCGCGATCAGCTGAGCTGTCACTGAGGTTACCCGCGGCCACCGCTGGATCCAGTGACAGCGGGTAACCTCAGTGACAGCTCAGCCGATCGCGTGGCACTCTTCAGTTGCTGTGTGGAGGTGACCGGAGCGGCGGTGTGTTCTGCAGCTCCGGTCACCTCCATGCAGCAGCGCTGGAAGCGATGCTGGACCATCCTGGATTACGCCGGACATGGAGGGCTTTTTTGGGCTGATTAAAGTGGTTAACCAGGGTATATGTTTGTGTTTTTTATTTCTAATAAAGGATTTTTTCGGGTGTGTGTGTTTATTTACTGTCACTTACAGATTAATCATGGAGGGTGTCTCATAGACGCCTGACATGATTAATCTAGGACTTATTGGCAGCTATGGGCTTTCAATAACTCCTTATTACCCCGATTTGCCAACGCACCAGGGCAAATCGGGAAGAGCCGGGTACAGTCCCAGAACTGTCGCATCTAATGTATGCGGCAATTCTGGGCGGCTGTTGGCTGATATTGTTAGGCTGGGGGGCTCCCCATAACGTGGAGCTCCCCATCCTGAGAATACCAGCCTTCAGCCGTATGGCTTTATCTGGCTGGTTTTAAAATTGGGGGGGACCGCACGCCGTTTTTTTTAATTATTTAATTATTTATTTCACTACACAGTATAGACACGCCCACCGGCTGCTGTGATTGGGTGCAGTGTGACACCTGTCACTCAGCGTGGGGGCGTGTCTCACTGTAACCAATCATAGGCGCCGGTGGGCGGGGAAAGCAGGGAATACGAGATTGTTTAATGGGCGGCCGGCTTTTTCAAAATAGTAAAAGCCGCCGGAGCAGTGTGAATGCCGTGCAGCGCCGGGGATCGGGGATCGGTGAGTATATGAGAGAGGGCTGCTCAATTCAGTTACTCAGGAGTTTAGCGGTCACCGGTGAGTCCTTCAGGGGTGACCGCTAATCAGGACGCGACACAGACAGAGCCGCAGCATGACCATGAAGTCGGGTGAAGTTCACCCGAGTTCATTCTGACAGTGCGGCTCTGTCTGTGTCTGCTGTCATCTGCCATTCAGCTCTGCTACATGGCTGTCTGTGTCTGCTGTCAGCGGCCATGTAGCAGAGCTGAATGGCAGATGACATAGTAAGAACGCATCCCTACACATTACACACGCTTGGCAAGTCAATAAATAAAAAAAAAAAAAGGTGCCCAATGCATACGTCACAGAACACATGATCTAAAGGAGCACACACAAAATTGATCAATTTAACATAGACTACTAACGCACGTGTGACAGCAAATGAATGACCTACGTGCAATCTCATAAGATCCCGTATGCAACCTGGGCGTGTCACATCGCAAATGCGATTGTACAACTAATTGCAACATGTAAAGCAGGCTTTAGCTTATATTAGACTGCACTTGGATGACATCTAAGTGCAGTCCACTGTTTCACACGTACCCATAGACTTGTATGGGTGCGAGTGAGCCAAGTTACACTGCCAATTGCAGAATACTGATCAGCAATGCTCCATAGCATCACATTAGACTGAGTGCTATCCATTAAAACATCGGATAGCACTTGACCATGTTATATGCTGGTTAGTGTGAGCACACCCTTACATAAAGGATTGTTCTCTATTATTCGCATTGTCTTTTTATTTGAGTTTGGATAGTACAGTGTAAAAGCGAAAAGATAAACTTTTTTTTAACTCCCAGTAAAATGGATTCTATCATTTCTCAGAAAATCACACACAAGGTAATGGATTTCTGGATTTCTATATGAAGTCATCCGTGAGATAAATTGTGCAATGATCCTTTATTTGAGGCCTTATTGACTTTCATCTACTGAAAACAAAAAGGCCTTCGTTATTCTTCCGAGCCGTGAACAGGCCACCTACAGAGGCCCCTATATTGCCCTCTCATAGCAGTAGGCATCACCTTCTCAAAGAATCAATTTAACTTCCTCTCAAGAATTAATTTTAGCCCTTACTGGAAACCGGCCAGACCTTAGGATGTACAACGAAAGAGACTCAGCATTACCTATCAGTCAGACAAAATCACTTTCTGGCGTATAAACACTATCTTGAATTGCAAAACCCTTTACTGTCATAGCAAACTCTATCATTAATTATTATGTAATGTCACTGTGTGTTTTGTGCAACTTTTTTTCCTATGTTAATGAGCCCTACCGTATTCTTCAAGGAATTGAGGTCTATATTTTTGATTTCTATTAACAAGATGGATCTGGTGACAAATGTCAGCCCAACAATGCATTTCCTCCTACGTACTGAACAGTGCCGGAGCCTCAGATCACAACAGCCCACACACGTCAAGCAACAAGTGAGTGAATGTCGATGCTCTATTTACCACAATGCAATTACGGTATTTGGCTCCATTTGCACAGGGAAGTAAATATGTTTTTCTTGGAGACATGAATTGCTCCCAGGACATATTTTTAGCATTTCTAATGGAACAGTGATGGGAGAATTTCTTCGCTGTGACACTTTGCATTATGTCTGTAATAACAAAAAAGATAATTATCAACACACTTTTCAACTGCCAAATCACAGATAACGAGAAACAGGTTGGGGATATGGCTTGTTATTCTTTTTTTATAGCTATATTTTTGTAGCACTATTTTCTAGAGAGGACATCAGGTCTATACCAGATGATGAAATCTGTGATAATTAAGAAGACTATATATTGTGATGAGAAAATTTGAGTGGAATTTAATTCTACTCCAATCTTTTTTTTTTTAAAAAAATCACCAAAATGCAAATTAATATGCTGACTTATTGTTTGATTTTTCTAGTTCTAGCACTGGCTATAGCACTGTCATGATCCAGGACCGGTATTCCTCACTCCAGAGTTTTTCAGACCTGCCCTGGTCATGTCAGGGGTTAGCGCCCATCAGCCTCATTCCAGTTTAAGGAGACACTATCTGGTCGCTGCACCAGCATTTCTGTGGTGGTTATAGTTTTGCTCTTCAGCCTGTGACTGGCTCTGGTGAGATTTACTGTTTGATCTGACTCCTTGTTATCGTGCCCTGACCTGTACCCCCCCTGTTCGTCCGTCAGTCCCAGTCCCTGACTTCCCGCACCTGTCAGCTGTTTACCCTTCCTGGTTCATCCTCTTCCCCTGTTTGTGTCTCCTCACCCTTATACACCACCAAAAAACTACCTTTAAAACAATATTTTATTTAATAAACTCTTAATATAGGCACTTATAGTATCCTCTCATTCAGCATAAAAACATACAGTGTGAGTATCTGTGAGTGCTATAACAGTACCAAGTGGTAGTACGGGGGGGGGGGGTATTCAGAGAATAATAGTTTTTTTCAAATAACGGGATGGGACCTGTATACATGCATCCTAGGTTCCCTTTGCTACCAATGGAGGGTGCCTTAATTTTTTGGACACCCCCCCACTCCAGATGACTGGCCCTCTCTGACCCTATTTCTTACTAGTAGGGGTAACCACCACCACAAAAAACAGGTGTGCAGACTGTACTACCAAACTAAACCACAAACATACAAATCAACAAATTTTGCATTAAATATTTGGATATAATTCCCTAAGTCGTATTATTTGTATTTGTTGTTAGGTAAGAGTCGAGAGGTCTACTTATCTTATAGACACTCTACTACTAGTAGCCGTGCGGTCCCCCTCAATTTTGATACCCAGCCATGATAAAACCAACAGCCGGGAGCTGGTATTCTCAAACTAGGGAGGCCCCTGCTTGTTGGGCCCCTCCAGCTAAAAAATAGCAGCCTGCAGCCACCCATGCTTGTAGCATCCATTAGATGCGTCAATCCCAGAACTTTATCTGGCTCATTCTGATTGCCCTAGTGGGGTTAATAACAGGTCACAGATGCCACTAAGCCTTACATTAGTAATGGGAGGCGTCTATTTAACCCCCCCCCCTCATTACTAATCTTTAAGTGAAAAGAAATAAACACAAACACCAAAAAAAACTTTATTTGAAATAAGATACAAAAACACACACCCTCTCTCACCCCTTTATTAACCTCCAGAACACCCAGGTCTGACATAATCTATACGAGGTACCACAACGATTCCAGCTCTGCTATATCTGAAGTGACAACATTGAGTGGTGACGTCACTCAGGTTATTTGCTGTCATAGCTGGAAGTTCCCCCGGTCCTCTACTTGTATTCGCAAGTAACCTCACCTGAGGTCACTCAGTTCAATGAGATCACTTGTGTCAGGTTACCTGTGATCGCAGGTGGAGGACTGTGAGATCCTCCAGCTGTGACCGCAAATAACCTGAATGACGTCACAGTTAGTTAGAACCCGGAGTTTAGTGGTGCAAGACCTCAAGTATGATGGTTAGCTGACTGCTGTGTTACAGGTGAGTACAGTGAGAAGAGAGAGAGAGAGCCAGACATCAGATAATATGTCCTATAGATCAAGAAAATGTGACAAGATACATGTTAGACCACAAAATTTGATAAACCGGCAACAACCATTGGGAAAAATTGGGGAGTTATAGAAACCACAGGTTGAATAGACATTTTAATAATATGCAAATGATGACAAAATGTAAACAAAATTTTCAAAATGGTTTGATTTATTCAGCATTGAATATGAGCACCATGGATAGAAATCTGCCAGCTACACACCTTGGCCAAAATCAATTAGGTAAGTAATGGCTGTCTGCAGGTGCATAACGATTGTGGTTGCAAAGATTGCGACTACAACGAAGCCTGATGTACAGTTGCAGTGTATAGCTATGCAGAGACATGTTGGGTCTTTGCATCATTATACATGCTGCTGGTGAGTCATTTGACATCATGGAGGGAAAATAGCTAATTGGGCACAATTTGACCATTTTCATTTAGGAGTGTACTCACTTTCATTGCCAGCAGTTTAGACATTTATGGCTCAGTGTTGAGTTATTTAGAGGGCACCAATTTTACACTGTTATACAAGCTTCACACTGACTACTTTACACTTTATTAACGTGTCATATCTTCAGTGTTGGCCTATATATACCAGGATGGGCACTGGTACATAAGCTATGATGGGCACTGGATTGGGGATAAATATGCCAAGATGGGGAACATACAGTATATAAGATATATGGTCTCAGAATGGCATACAGTATATACCAGGATGGGGGGGGACATATATACAGTACGTGGAAGAGTCCCATAATGGGTGATATATATAACACATTGGTGCCCAGAATGGGGAACTTATATACCAGGATAGAGAACATGAATACCAGGATGGCAGACATGTATACTAGGATGGGCCCAGGATGGGGGACATATATAATATGATGTGCCAAGGATGAAGGACAAATATGCCACCATGGGGGACATATATACTAGGATCGACTCAGGATAGGGGACATATATACCAGGATGGGGTATATATACTTGGAAGGGGCCCAGGATAAGAGACAATAGTACAGGATAGGGAACATTACTACATAATGGAGGAGGGGAACACATGTCTTTATAGTATTTAGAAAGCTACAAGGTTCTATACATCTAATCAGTATGCATGGGAGGTGGGAAGGTGGGAATGAGGAGGGGGGCAGATTCAATCTTGCAATCTTGGATTGTTCTACCATGTTATGTGACGCCCTGGCCTATCAGGTCGTCACAGGGTATTGTGCAATCTGCCCTTCTGTGCACTATCCACCTCCTCCTTGGTTATGGGTCCCCAACCAATGGTGTTGCCAACAGCAGCTAATTAAAATCCTAGGAACACTGTGCACCACACCCACCAGACACACCAGTGGACGGCCTGAGTGGAGTATGGTCGCCCACTTGGGAGGTTGGTTAAGGGGAGGTCAGGAGTGTTAGGAGTAAGTCAGTGACAGTCAGAGACAGGAAGTGAGAGGAGGTCAGGAGCTGGGTTCCTTGGAAGTACTAGGTAGCAGACGGTGGTCTGGGCCTGGTAGGAGCTGGACCCCCGGTTGCAGGGGATTGTGACAAGGGGCACGGTATTGTCGAGGAGGACAGCCGGCAGCCTTTTACCATCACCGGGCTGGGACCAGGGCATGACGGGGTACGTGGAGCCTAGGTCAGGGAGTAGCTTCAGGCAACCTGACAATTGACCCGATGAGAATGGAGCCTTCAAGAGCCGCTCTCCACCCGCTCCAAAATCGCGGTAATAGTGCAACGAGGGGGATAGGACTTTCCACTAAAAAGGTCCAGGAAATCCCAAGCGTGAACCCTAAGAGCAAGCTCCCTCAATTAGCCAGACTGGAGAGCGGGACCCAACTAGTTTCAGGCGATAGGGGCCAACTAAGAAGAGAACAGTATGCCAAGGGAAAGGTCACAGATCATCAGGCAACACCAGCGGGAACGGGACCCAACCGTGCTACCCTGAGCGGCAGCGGTGTCAAGAACTTTGGTTTACCAAGTTGTCAGTGTCAGCTTTATGGACTGAGTGAGTACGCAAGTGACCCTTACATCCCCAACGGCCCGTTCCTGTCACCATCACCGAGTCCCGGGGCATCCCCCCTACCCGTGGAGGGGTTAAACACGTAGCTGCCCACTCCAACGCCACCAGGTAATCCCCGGCTGCAGCGGTGGTACTCTAGCTTACCACACACCACGGGTGGCATCAAGAACTTTAACCATAGAGTCCCCTGTAAATACCCCCTTTTATTTTGAGTGGCCGCACAACCCCGACCCCTGGGTCAAGACACCCCTCGAGCCACCGCGGATCTGGATTCGAGCAGCCCGGCTGCTGACGCGGGGGCGGCACACATACAACTTGGCAAATAATCAAGACCTGCTTCTAAAAGTTCCCTGTGCAATGATGTCCCAGATGTGGTTGATGGAAGTCAAATCTGGGGATACTGCAGTGCATGGCAGTACATATAGGCCACACAGGCTGGTCAGAGTAGTACAAGTTACATGCGGCCTGGTGTTGTCATGCTAAAAAATGGCGCCTGGAAAACTTTGCAGAAATGGCCGTTCTACTAGTTTCACAACCAAATCAATGTAATGGCTAGTTCAGATGTCCCTGCACATCAGTCCGATCTTGGACTGCAAAACACAAACTGGCCGCAGGTCACCGGTACCAAAGCATGACAGCTTCATATGCTCAAGTTGCATGAGCCACAGCCCAGGGGTGGACATATAATTGGTGTAAAGTGTAAAGGGGTCCATTTTAACTTCCAAAGCAGGTGGAATTGTGCATTATGATGGTTACGACTAAGGAAGACTCTCTTCCGAAACGCGTCAACCACGTCCCCATGTCTGTTTATGTAATGAATTTTAATTAGCACTAATAAGCGAGATTTTAATGATGGATATTTTCCCTGAATGAAGACGTTTTTTGTTGCTGGATTCCACCCCCTTTTCTGCAAGTTCTCGGAATTATAGTGTGGTGTGGCATAGTGTGCGTTAAAATTTTTGTGCATTTCTCTAAAAAAAAAAAAAGAAAAAAAATTACAATAGATAAATACTTGTCCATGTGTCAGTTTAGAATTGATATTTTGGTTATTCTTAGCCTTATATTATTAGAATATAGTTTTGCTTTTCTACCGTATGTATACACAATGTTCCTCTTACTGCTGATATGAGACAGTACACTGATGACCACTAGTGGTAGAAAGGTAAATAGCTGAATACATGAAAGCAAAATAAATTAACAGCTATTTTAATGTAAACTCTGCAGATGCCTATGAAAATAAATTTACATGAAAGGCAGCCAGTAAAAAAAAATAAAAAAAATATATTTTTAAATAATCTGAAGTTTTACTGGTACTTATATATATATTGTACAGTATGAGACCATATGCACTTGGCCAAGTGTATAATATTTAAGTGATTTAGCTATTTTAGCTAATAAAGAAGACTACTTTCTGAATATCACTACTTAACCCCTTCGCAACTAGCCAATTCCTTTTTTGCGTTTTTGTTTTTGTTCACCTTTTCTTCCCAAAGCCATAACTTTTTGATCTTTCTGTCCATCTAGACATATGACAGCTTGTTTTTTTGCGTGACGAGTTGTACTTTTGAATGACGCCATTCATTTTACTACGTAGTTTACTTGGAAAACAGGGAGAAAATTCCAAAGGTGGAGAAATTGTGAAAAAAACCATGTTTTTTTGCTAATTGTTTTTACGGCATACATTTTATGGTAAAAATGACCTTGCAATTAGAATTTCCTTATTAATTTGATTAAAGCGATAAAAAATATGTGCATTGTTTTCATTATTTTCGTGGTGAAAAAAAATCAAAAGTTTGAAAAAAAAAAAAGCAAGAGTTAACCTCTGCTAGCCTGCTTGTTAGGCTCCCTTGATCACATGTTGTGAGAAAGCCAATCAAATCTGCTCCTCTCATATTTAAGCTGGATGAAATCTTCTACCCATGCCAGCTATGGATATTTCCAACTTGTGCTACATTCCCTCAGATGACTCGGGTACCCAATATGTGGTGCACTAGCAAGGAAAGATTCAGTCCATTTAATAAAAATAAAGTGAATTCTATTGTTGGATTTAGTAAAATATGCAAATATACAATATACAGCAGATACAAAGCTTAATTTTCACATTATCTTTTGTTTTACACAGAGGTAGAGACATATTGGTTTCATGTGGTGGCACATTACTAGTAAACAACATTTTAGCAATACAGCATGCTTCACTTGAATGCTTAATTATTTCTATATAAATAGAAAAATAGCAAAATAGCAAAAAGAGGACTGAATATCCTCCACAATTTAGAATACTCACAGCAAAATGAAGCAGTAATGAACTGCTCAGGCCAAAAAAATCGAATGCACTACCAGGGTGCAACCAGACCCCCAATAGATGGAAACAACACAGGTGCAAGAGGAGCAAATCACTCACACAACTCCAGAGTATGGAGGGGGCGATCGCTGGATGGTAAAATTGCACACTAGTGGCTTGCATAGGGCTCTGTTCACACTTACAGGTGCATAGTAACCCAGTCAGCAGCCTATTACACGCCCATACTATTCGATCAGGTGGGCTGCCTTAATGTATGGACTTGCATATTGGAGACTCCGTCCCTATATGGTGCACATTAGTACCGGGCAGCCCGCCTGATCGAATAGTATGGGCGTGTAATAGGCTGCTGACTGGGTTTCTATGCGCCTGTAAGTGTGAACGGAGCCCTAGTCAAGCCACTAGTGTGCAATTTTACTATTCAGCGATCGCCCCCTCCATATTCTGTAGTTGTGTGAGTGATTTCCTCCTCTTGCACCTGTGTTATTTCCATCTATTGGGGGTCTGGTTGCACCCTGGTAGTGCATTAGATTTTTTTTGCCTGAGCAGTTCATTAATGCTTCATTTTGCTGTGAATATTCTAAATTGTGGAGGATATTTAGTCCTCTTTTTGCTATTTTGCTATTTATATAGATTAGTGTAGGGACCTACAAGTATGAGGAACCGTGACATGGTTTGTAGGCTACCGCTATTTTGGCCATAATATTGACTAATACCTCAGATATTGTGTATTTATTTTTCTGCACATAACATTTTATCCGGGGTGCAGCCAGGCCCCTTAATGTTTGGACTTGCATATTGGAGACTCCGTCCCTATATGGCGCACATTAGTACCAGGCAGCCCGCCTGATCGAATAGTATGGGCATGTAATAGACTGCTGACTGGGTTACTATGCGCCTGTAAGTGTGAACGGAGCCCTATGTAAGCCACTAGTGTGAAATTTTACTATTCAGCGATCACCCTCTCCATATTCTGGAGTTGTGTGAGTGATTTGCTCCTCTTGCACCTGTGTTATTTCCATCTATTGGAGCTCTGGTTGCACCCTGTTAGTGCATTAGATTTATTTGACCTGAGCAGTTCATTACTGCTTCATTTTGCTGTGAGTATATTAATTATTTTTATCTATCTTTTACTGACAACAGCCCACTTCTGTGCAGTAGTATGTGTCTGAGCATAGCAAATGTAGTTTTCCTTAACCTTAACGGCCTACACATTGCCTCTTCAGTCCCATTTTGCTTGTACGGTCTCAGGGCTCCCATTAGCTCACAGCTCCATCTCTTTAGGCTCTTGGTCATACTCAATTCAGCTGAGCTTTCCTTTCTTATTTGTTCCACTTCCCAAGACTGTATGAGGTCCAGACTGGCACTTTATCCAATATATTCACAAGGCTTGCTATCTCAGAAAATGTTCTCTTTGTACATATGCCTATTATGCGGTCTAGTCTGTCATAAAAAGGATGAAGGAATCCCACACACCGTTCCTCATAAAATTCTTCAAGACTTTATTGACAAATTAAAATCCTTCTTTAAATTGCATATTCCGGGCATCCAGCCCCGTCCTACGCGTTTCAGACCTACATCCTTACTCATAGGCACGTATGTCCGAAACGCGTAAGGCGGACTGGATGCCCGGAATATGCAATTTTAAAGAAGGATTTTAATGTGTCAATAAAGTCTTGCAGAATTTTATGAGGAACAGTGTGCGGGATTCCTTCATCCTTTTCTTGCATTGAATTGTGGACACCAGCCACTTCATCCCAGCACCTGTGGATCCAGATTACTGAGTGGTGAGCCTGCTAAATCTTTTCTATTGACTAGTCTGTCATACACCCTGAGACTGGCTTCACTTTTTTCGAATCACTATTATCTACTGACTCATTCAGGAAAAAAAATCTCTTCTTACGCCCCAAAACTCCTACCAAGTGCAGGGCAGGCTAGTTGAACCCATTTCTTTACAAAATACATACAATGAATAAGGGAATTAATGCATTAAGTGGTGCATTAAGGAATTCAGTAATGCAGTATTGCATTATCACTATAGGAATAATTGAAATATTTGAAAAAAAGAAATACTAAGCGTATGCATGTGAGCCCGGTAACCAACAGCAAGGTGATCTCTAATATATCAGGACCCTAACTTAAATGCCTGTATCTGGGTTAAAAACATACATGGCTGAACAGAAAGGATCCAGATATAAAGGAGGATGGACCTATTTCTTTATCCTACCTTTGCATTAAGAGACATTAAGCATATATTAAACAATTGCATCAAACACCAGTTTACAAGAATACATTATTATAGCACAGGATTGCACAACTTTCTTTTTGTCCAAGGGCCATATTGCCATACTGAACCAATCTCAAGGGTCACAAAAAATTAAACGAGTATTTACATGAATACGTCATCAAAACCACCATCAGTACATTAATATATCACCAGAAGCACGTTTTAAGTTTTTGAGGAGAATTTGGAGAGTTTCTGCTCAGTTTCTGCTCTAAAAATAATCAGTGTGAACACATGCTGATTCAAACATAGTTTTTGGAGCAGAAACTAAAGAAATTCTCCTCATAAAAATACCCAACACCAAGAGATTTGAGATGAAGTTATAACATGGCCATGAAGCAAGTCATGTGTAGAAGATCAAAACCACCATCAGTACATGTATACATCACCGATCAAAGTGCCGAGATCAACTGCAATGCCAGGTCAGGCCCACATAAAATTGTATAGCTTGAACCTATAATTTCCAGTATGTCCTTATTAATGATAAGGACATGCTTGGATTTGTTTTTACCAGCCATAATCAGATTGCTGATCATAAGGAACCTCATGTCACGGTCGTCTCTCTGTTGTATAGACTAGTGACAGGTGCTGGGCCAGAGTTTCTTTGCTTTGAGACTCTGCACATTAAATGTATTCCTTTTCCTTTGGCTAGCAGAGGTTTCATGTCTGCATTCCTTTCCAGCAAGCATGTCATTACCTCATCAGGTGTTTCTAGTTTGGGACCCATCCCAGTTCCTATATACCCCCTGCTCCCAGCAGAGGGCACCGATTATTTTCACTCAGTTGGAAGCTTGGCCTGGAGGTGAAAACCACTGAAGGTTCACTCTCTGCTACTTGCTTTGTTGGCTGCAGCATTGGTGTAGACTTCAGCAGTCCATGATGTGCTTATTATACAGTGTGAAAGTTTCCCAATTGTTCGTTTACTTCCCCTCCCTTTTTTGTTGCTTTCCCTGTGCATGTTTAGTTACTCTTTTGTGTGTGATTGGCAAGTGTTTTTTTCCCCTGTCCTTGTCCCCTGTCCTTGTTTAGTTGTGGGGTTTGTGTTTACGGTCCAGGCTCACCCCTTGGTTGGAGGTGGGGGAGGAGAGTTACATCAGGGCTTGGACAGGAGTTTGGGTCACACTGGCGACTCAGACCTCCCTACCATCTAGCGTACCTCTGAGCAAAGGGACAGTGCAGGGTCCCCAGTTTGAGGGTCAGCCTAGTTGTCCCAGTCCTGTCACAGCCCCTGTGACACCTCGATATTGACGAGACATAGTATCAAAAACAATCACTTACATGCATGTACCTTATAGGTGACATCTTCTCTGATCGGAGTCGTCTCCATTCCTTTGCCTCCACGAATTACAGAGGTCATGATGACTTTTCACAGCTTGTCTCTACAGACTTCCCTCTTCTCTGAATTTAGCAGCACATCCCAACATGATTCCCTTAAAAAAAAGTATAAATATACAGCCTGCAAATAAAAATAGCTCACACGTTGCGCCCCTAAATAAATAATTGCCCCTTGCAATATATGTAATTGACATTAACAATGGGCATCGCTCCCCATTTGGTCACTAGATTTGTGTGAATTGAATCCTTAAAAATTCAGAATTTTGTAGAGAAATTCATAACAAATGTGATTTTCATTAATCAATTAGATTATCTCTAAAAAGCTGAAAACTGAATGTGAACATTTGTATAGAAAATATGATCTGTCTAGTAACCAACGCAGCTCCAAGTATATTAACAGTACCTAATATTCTTCTCTGATTGACCTAAAAACAAATGCAGTAAAACACATTCCATTCCTAGAAATATGTCTCTTGGGTTAAAGTGATTTTTCATTTTGGATTCAAGGAAACACAGCATCAAAATTGACACCATCGTATTACATCTACAGTGACATATTGACAGCCCAATGGAAAGAATTGTGAATGATGACTCTGCTAAGCATTATTGTCAGAACCAGCATTTCTTTTCGAAGTACAATCAATTAAAATGTGAGCTTTTGGCAATATTAATTACAGTGATTTCAAATTTATTGAAGTATTACCTTCAGAGAATAGCAGTAAGAAAAAAAATTGTTTGAGTGGAGAACGGTGATACATATAGCTCAGTATTTTTATTTTTCTGCTACTCTAGTTAATATTGATTCTGTATTCACATTACAGTGTTGAGTGAGGTCTTCTATTTCTACCTTGAAAAAAAAATCAATAAATAATTGATGGTGCGGAATGTAAAAATTATGGTTACACATTGCTCCTTGTACAAAAACAGCATAACCTTTATACATCCTGTGACGGTGCTATGATATCCTAGATTTCGGGGCATGATGTCAATGTTTTATTGTTACTAATAGCTCAAATTGTGGCAATATATTGTGAAATATACATATTTATAAAGAATAGTAGTTTCACCCTCTAATGAAGCAGCCATTTTTTTACGCTTTCATTTTTTTTCTCCAAGAGCCGTAACCTTTTTATTTTTCTAAGAAAAAGACTGATGCCACGTCCTACCTTTCTAATGTGAACAGGTCCAAACTGAATATGAAACAGTAATACAAAGGAGACATTTGCACTCTGTAGCACAAAGACGGAATATAGACATGCAATACTGCAATAAAAAATATACAAAAATTGAGACACTTAACACACAAAAATAGGGACCCAACAAAAAGATGTTGCCTTGGTGTTTCCTGTTGGGCTCACATAAAATTGGTCATGATGTGACTGAAGACAGAAGCAGCTGGATGAACCCTGAAGTGTACAGGGCAAGACTTTCTGCTCAGATTCAACCAAATGCAGCAAGGTGGATTGGACGGTGCTTCACAGTACAGATGGACAATGACCCAAACCATCCTGCAAAAGCAACTCAGGAGATTTTTAAGGCAAAGTAGTGGCATACAGTGGCTCAGTGGTCAGCACTACAGTCTTACAGTGCTGAGGTCCTGGGTTCAAATCGCACCAAGGACAACATCTGCAAGGAGTTTGTATGTTCTCCCCATGTTTTTCATGGGTTTCCTGTAGATTCTCCAGTTTCCCCCCACACTCCAAGGCCCCCTTCACATGTCCGTGTCTCCAGTACGTGTTTGGTCCGCTTCCTCATGTGCCGGAGACACAGGCACACGTAGACCCATTAAAATCAATGGGTCTGCACACACGTGCGTGTTTTGCCATGGAACGTGTATACGTGTGGAGCATACGCGTGTCCGTGTGTTCCACATGTAGACATGTCCAGCTTTTCTCCGGCATCACGGGTGTCATACGGACCACACGGAGGTGTTCCGTGGGACATGCACCGGAGAAAACACACGTGTTTGTGAAAAAAAAAAAAACTTTACTTACCTTCTCCAACCCTCCTGTGAAATGTGCATGATTTTCACGGCTGTGTGAAGGGGGCATAAAACATACTGATAGGGACTTTAGATTGTGAGTCCCAATGGGGACAGAATTGCAAATGTATGTAAAGCGTTGTGGAATTATGGCACTAAATAAGTGAATAAATATTATTATTATTATATTCTGCAATGACTGAATCAATCACCAGATCTAAACCACATCGAGCTGTAATATATGCTTAAGCCTAATGCGGGCGTCACACGAGGCGATCTATCATGCGATAGATCGTCAAGGTCATGGTTTAGGTGATGCACATCCGGCTTCTTTGGCGACGTCGTCCCGTGTGACACCTACGAGCGATCGCAAATCGGGTATCGTGCACTGCTCCTTATTTTTAAAAAATTGTTTATTTTACTTTGCGCAGGTTATTCATCGTACCAGGGGTAGCACACATCGCACTGTGTGACGCCCCTGGAACGATGAACACAGCTTACCTGCGTCCCGCGGCACCCGCCGGCTATGCAGAAGGAAGGAGGTGGGCGGGATGTTTACGTCCCGCTCATCTCCGCCCCTCCACTTCTATTGGCTGGTCGCTGTTTGACGTCGCTGTGACGCCGAACGTCCCACCCCCTTCAGGAAGTTGATGTTCGCCGCCCACAGCGACGTCGCTCAGCCTGTAGGTACATGTGACGGGGGTTAAACGACTTTGTGCAACACGGGCAGCGATTTGCCCGTGACGCACAAACGACGGAGGCGGGCACAATAGATCGTACCATGTGAAGCCCGCATAAGACCCACAAAGAAGTAAAGTCAGCTGCAATAAAGGGTGGTAAAGCATCACAGAGGAGTTAACCCAATGTTAGGTGACCTCCATTGCTTCCAGACTTCAGGCAGTCATTGCTGCAAAGAATTATCTACACAGTATTAAAAATTAACATTTTATTTATGGTAAAGTTAAATTGCCAAATTACTTTTGAGCCCCTGAAATGAAGAGGCTATGTAAAAAAAAATGGTTTAAATTCCTGAACATTTCACAGGATATTTTTTGTTCAGCCCCTTTAATTAAACCTGAAAGTCTCCACTTCACTTGCATCTCAGTTGTTTAATTTTAAATCCAAATAGGGGCCTGCAGAGGCCAAATCACCAGTCACTGTCCAAACTTTTCTGGACATAACTGTAAAATCCCTGGACATTCAATGGATGTAAAATGGGAATGGTCCATAAAAAAAGATTTACTAAGAAAGCCGTAGTAAATGTTGGGAAGGATGAGATCTTTGGAGCTGCAGGGGCTGTCCACTTGTTGAAGACCCTGCAGGTGTGTTTTTAGGCCTTCACAACTAAACCGCTTACCTGGTGTTGCATTTTTGTTTGTCAAGACTTGCAGCATTACATATTCCTGTATTGCAACGGAAAATTTTGGAAGACATTTTGACCCACATTAACAGCCTTTTAGATCCCTTTTCTGTTGTTGATGTTCTTAGTTTGGAGCTCAAGTCAAACACAAATGATTCTCCTAAAAGAAAAAAAGACAACTGCAAAATAAACAGAATAAACACGCTTACATTTTCTTAACACAATTGTAAAACATTGTTACAGGCAATGGGCAATCATTAAAGGGCTTCTCCTATCTTAAATATATTATTATTATTATTATTTTATTATTAGAACATCATTTATTCCATGGCGTTTTACATGTGATCTTAGAGGCAGGTCATCAATATGACCTGGTGCCCTCCACACCCACTTGCTTAAAGGGTTTGTCCACTACTTTACATTGGTGGCCTATTTTCAGGATAGGTCGTCAATGTCTGATCGGCCAGGGTCCGACACCTTGCACCCCTGCCGATCAGCTGTTCTCAGTCCCGGCGGTGACAGCAGGCAGCTGAAAATGCTCAATTCCGGAGCTGCTCAGTCTTCTGATAACGGCCGCAGCCAGGTACTGCACATCTGCCTCCTATTAATTAGATAGGGAGAAAGATGTGCAGTACCCGGCTGCGGCCGATATCAAAAGACGGACCAGCTCCGGAACGAAGCATTTCCATCTGCCGCTGCCGGGACCAAAAACAGCTGATTGGCAGGGGTGCGGGATATTGGATCCCGGCCGATCAGACATTGATGACCTATCCTGAGGATAGGCCGTCAATGTAAAAGTATTGGACAACCTCTTTAAAGATCAGCTTCTATTTTCTTGTGCAAATTGCCACTTGCAAAAAATGTTACAACTTTTAGATACCATTTTCTGGGTTTTTTTGGTGTAGACGATACCATGAATTTAAAACTTTTCTCTGTATATTTGTATTATTTGTATTATATATAAATTAACTTTACCTAATTATATTGAATTATAATATTATAGTTCCTGCGGTATACATTTCATTTCACTTATTTCTTTATTCTTTATTTCTATTTTCAACAAAAAAGTTGAATATTCTTGGGTTGCTGCATGTGTTGACGTGTATATGGCTATTTGTCTAAATCTTTTGATATCACATCATTAAGCATTGACTTTATATTAAATTATCAGTTTTTCTGTGACATTATATTCTGGTTCTATATGTGTTGTAGCCAATTGTGGGAATATTCGACTGGTGGTCAATTCACATAATTTATGAGTGACTTTCGTGAGATGTTGAGTTGCTTTCAATGCTTTTACTAATTTTTGCAGTGTGTCTTTGTGTTATGTGTTATAAATCGACATTCTTCATTATTTGTTCATGCTCACTACCTATGTGTTGTCTGTTCTACATATTTGAAACATTTGCTGATAGAAGACACTTTTACTTTGCAATATTCACCTAGGAAATATAACTTTCAGTGAGGAAAGCATAGGGGGCAGCCTTGTTCAATTTTTCGAACAAGAATTTCAAGCTTCAACGCTAATGATTTTGTATCCAGTAACAGACTTTCATCTCAACTATGCACCATTTCTACGTATACTCTCATGCTAGATAATAGAGTGCTGCATTCAAATATGTGTTCTTTTCATTACTATTATTTTAGATTATCATTAGGTTATATAAATACAAAATGTACAGCAAAGCGTGTATTTAGCAAACAAGAACACTTTAAAGGGAACAAGTTATGTCTGATAATACAAGTAACCTAAAGGTATAGGGTTAATCTGCAGGTAAGTAACGTTTTACAAATGCCCATGCACTGTACTGAATGTGTGGCACACAGGACAAGATTAATTTTATTCCTCCTGGGTGTCATTGACTTTCTTCCATACAGGAGTGCCGGTGTGTCTACAGTATCTGCTGACCATGGGCATAGTGATCACATTTATACCAATATCAGGTCCATGCTAGGAGACATATATATATACCAGGATGGGGCCAAGGTAGGGGAACATATGTACCAGGATGGGGACATACTGTATATACCTGGATGTGCATAGTATGAGGACATATATACCAGGAAGGGGACATATATACCAGGATAGGGGATATACATACTAGTGTGTCGCCCAGGGATATAGGGTACTCGGTCCCGGGCGGTGTATGTCTGGGGAATGTCACAGTGGTGGCCATTGCCCGGTTCTGTGCCCTGGGCCCTTTTTGTAAAGGGGTATATTTACAGGGGTGTTAAGGTAATGCTCACTTCTGTCGCCACTTGCAGTGTTGCGGCTATGTGTATGGAGCCACCGCTACACAATGTCCACCACTGGGGCTGGTGTTAATGGCAGCCTGGATGGTAGACCCTCCGCAAGCAGGGCCGGGCCCCAGAGGGTAGGTGATGTGACAGATGTTAGAAGAAGGGAGTCCACACAAAAGTTCAGTGCAACTGGTTTTACTCACTGTCTAGTAATGGTAACTGGTTACCTGAGGCCGGCTGGTTTCACCTCCAGGTTCCCTTGTACCCAGTGCCAGTTAGTGATCTGGTGCCTTCTTACCCGCACCTGTCTCTGGTTAGTGAGTCCCGTGGCGTAGAGCAACTGGGGGTTCCCGTCTGGTGGTGTTGTTCCACTGCTATCCGCCTGATTGTAGCGTGAACCCTGTGGGGTTGGAGCCTCTGGTCCGGTCCCCGGTTCTCCCTTTGCAACTGAGTCTTCAGATTCTTAGGGTCAGCAAGGTCCTGTTATGAATCGGCGCCGCCATAGCCGCAAGCAGCCTGCTGCGGTTCCAGTTACGCCCAGGCGCCGGCTGCCATTTTTGGTCGTGCCTCAGGTCATCCAGCTGGCTGCTTGCACCTCCACGTCTAAGTGTGCAGAGGCGGCTAGTGCGCATGCGCGTGCCGATTTACCCCAGCCGGAGCCTAAGTCCAGTGTTTCGCCTAGTGAGCATGCTCAGCTTGATAGTGCCATTTCCGAGGCTAAGTCCTCAGTTCGGGCTACTGAGCATGCTCCTACACTTAGTGTGAAAAGCCTCTTTGCACAGGTACTTGGACTGCGTGCTGTGTCTAAGTCCTGTATTGTGCCTACTGAGCATGCTCAGGCTGATAGTCTGATTTCTGAGACTGTTGTCCAGGCTACTGAGCATGCTCAGGCACTTAGTGCATTGGAGGCAAAATCCGGGAAGGACTTCTCTGGGCATGTCCGTGAGGTGGCAGGCCCTGATAGGCCAGAGGGCATCAGGTGTCCTGATGATGTGGCGACTCCGGACTGGTTCGCGGAGGCCCTGCCCTTTGACACGACACCTCACCATTGGTCGTCAGACGATGACTGGTGAAGTGTTTGGGGCGTGGCTGCCATGAGGTCATCAGTGACATGGCGGTTCAGGATAGGCCGCTTGTGACGTTGCTGATGACATGCACTCTGCTGTTGGACTCTGAAGGTGCCATTGTGGTCCACCCTAGGTTTGGGGTGGACCCAGGTTATAAAAGGGGCTGGAGACAACATGGAGGTACACAGTCTTCACATTTGCTCAGTCAGAGCACACCTCCATGTTAGAGCCTCATTGCGGCATAAGCCTATGTTGGGAAGCGGTAGGTAGGGTTAGGCGAATGGTACCTGTCACGCCAAGATTCGTGGCTCAGCACATCAGGGTCAGGCGCCGTGCTTCCCTCCTGCCTTTCCAGTCTTGCTGTAGCAGCCTAGTGGCGCCTCCTTTCCGATTGTGCCCCCTACGCACACGGACAACGCACCTGCTGCGCCACCGGTCCGGTTGTGCCTCCTACACGCACGGACAGCGTACCCCAGGACCCCTGTGGAGTTAACAGGGTGTTCCTTATCCTCCTCGGCTTCCTGGTCAACGCTACTGGTGTAACAATCTGGCCTGACGTGTCCTTCACACACGTGGCCAGTCGAGAGGTGACCAGAAACGCTAATCGGAGGACCGCTTGGCCTGACGTGTCCTACAGGGCGCTTTCATGGCGGTCTTCTGGTCAACGTTACCTGGCCACCACCTGACCTGACATGTTCCCTGCACACGTGGTTGGTGTAGTGCCAGGTGCACCAAAATGGTAACCGGGTTGTCGTCCGGTCTGACGTGTCCCTACACACGTGACCGGTTCCCAGATTCCCTGGGTTATCTCAGAGCCATCCAGCTCTATAGTTTCCGGCTAACCCTCAGGTGCCAGCAGCTCCTTTGTCATCTGGAGCACGGTGGGCTCCGACTGACGATTAGGATATATACCCCCTGGTCCTAATCTGCTGGTCCCCCCCATAACAGGTTCTTGATGGTCCCCTTGCTGTGCAGGTGTTAACAAGCCTGCCTGGAGCTTCTGCTTGTCCTAGGGTCCTGTACCCTGTCAGTGCGTAGTTCCGGGAGTACTCCCCTATACAACCACTCTCCTGAGCACCAGTTTACTGCTCACTCACGACCGACAGTCACTTCCCATCCACCTTCACCGTCTTACTACTACCAACTGTCTTCTTCTGTCTGCGTCCATCGTCCGCCCCTCCCACCTGGTCAACTAGTGGACTGGACTGGCTCCACCTCTAGGCGGCCATCCATTGGTCCAACCCTAGCTGGGTACAATTGTATGGGGAATTGTTGGGGAAAACTGGGATTTGTGTGTGTTTGTGTGTTACCGGCACTGAGTTTCCAGCTCCCTAAGGGGGTAGGCCCTGCATCTCGGTGGGGATGAAGTACCTAGTAGCTCCCTGATGGCTCAAGGGGCGCTACACTAGTATGAAAGACATATACTACCAATTCCAGGGCCTATTTCAGCTGTATATGTGTCTAGGGATGCACATTCAGCTAAAATGTGTTACAGCGCAGAAGCCTACCAGCTAGCTGCAATGCAGTACATGGTGCTGGTCAATCAGAGGCTGACAGCTGAAGTCAAAGTGACCATCACAGGCTGTGCATGACAGTGTGTCATGTGCTATCTCATGACTGGCATGCTGAAGTCAGATGCTGGCATCTGCACCGTCTATGGAAAAGAATGCCGCATATCGTGGGACTTGATAAAAAATGTAAGAAGAACCATTTTTTATGTATGGGGCATTTTTTTTTTTACCAGAAAGGGGGCAGAATGGGGGACATTATAAAAAAAATGTGCCAAAAATAGAAGGCATTATAGTAGGAAGGGGCCAGGATGGGGGACATAGTAGTAGTAACTGGATTAGGGTGGGGAACATTAATACAGGCAGGCACAAAATGATGAACATTATTACAAGAAGGAGTCAGGACAGCGTACAATAGTACAGGAAAGAGCTCAAAATGGGCCTTTTTTTCCATAACTACTTTCCCTCCCTCAAGATCCTAGTTTAAAAGCTCCTCTATCCGTCTGACCATTTTTTCACCCAGAACAACTGTACCCTCCCTATTTAGGTGAAGCCCGTCCCTACTGTAGAACCTGTAGCCAACAGAGAAGTCAGCCCAGCTTTCCATGAACTCAAACCCTTCCTTCCTGCACCAATTTCTAAGCCACTCATTTATCTCCCCAAGTTCCCACTGTTTTTCTTGTTGCATCGGCAGTATTTCTGAAAACACCACCTTGGAGATCCTGGACTTCAGCTTCTCTCTTAGTTCCCTGTAAACATTTATAAGGACCTTCCACCTCCCTATAACATTGTCATTGGCACCAATGTCTACCATGACTACTTGATTTTCCCAAGCCCCACCCAGGAATCTGTTAATCTGATCTGCAATATGCAAAAGGCTGCTTTACACGCAGCGACATCGCTAGCGATGTCGCTCGGGAAATCACCCGCCCCTGTCGTTTGTGCATCACGGGCAAATCGCTGCCTGTGGCATAAAAAATTGCTAAGACCCGTCACACATACTTACCTTCCTAGCGACGTTGCTGTGGCCAGCGAACAGCCTCTTTTCTAAGGGGGCGGTTCGTGCGGCGTCACAGCGACGTAACATGGCAGGCGTCCAATAGAAGCGGAGGGGCGGAGAGCAACCGCATGAAAGTCACGCCCACTTCGTTGCCGGAGTACGCAGGTACGCTGCTGTTCGTCGTTCCTGGGGTGTCATACATAGCGATGTTTGCTGCCTCAGGAACAACGAACAACCTGCGTCCAAAATCAGCAACGATATTTGGGAAAGGAACAATGTGTCAACAATCAACCATTTGGTGAGTATTTTGCATCGTTAGCAGTCGTTCGTACGTGTCACACGCAATGAAGTCGTTAACGAGGCCGGATGTGAGTCACGAATTCCGTGAGCCCAACGACATCTCATTAGCGATGTTGCTACTTGTAAAGCCCCCTTTACCCGAACACTAGTCAGACAACACATTGTCCATTCACAGTCTACATGCATGACCCAAGTGGGCCAGTTTCTCAGCAGCTCATCATGAATCTTCCCTGTAGGGCAGATTGCATGTCCAGCGTGCCTCAACTACCTTCATTGTCTATAGCAATGCTGGGATGGTTAAGTGCTGTCCCATAGAAAATTAATGGAATGTCAATGTGCATGCTTGACTTTTGCTATATTGAAATATGAGAGCCTATTTTTTTTTTTTTAGGGGGGGAGATTGAGTTGCAGTTTTGATAACTACATTAATAATGTGGTACAGGCTTGGGGTTGAAGTCTTCAGTTACTCCTTGCGACTTCAGACTTTTGAAAACAGTACACACAGTGCATGCTGTCAAGAGTCTCTGTTGCTGGTTCTATAAGTGGGCGGGTAAATGACCACAAGTATGGAAATTACATACATCTGGTCACGTGAGATGGTGACCCCTGATTAAACTTATCTCTGGTCACTGGCTTCCCTCACCACCTTAAATAGGTTCTGAAATCTATGTGCCGAGCAGGATAACTGACCCTGGCTAACCCTGAGCTGGGCCCTAGGTAGAGAATATATGGGATGAGCACTTAGTCAAACACACAGGGAATACACACAGACAGGGGAAAATATACAAATAACTTATCTCCAGATGACTCAGAGAGAAGATCTGTTATGAAAGGGTAACTGTGGACGATCACAAAAAATCCCATCAATCAATAAAAAACAAAACCACAAGACTAGTGGGAAACTAAGCTGACCGCAATCCCCTATCTATCGGCCACCACTAGTAGTGGGATGTTCTTAACACACCTAGACACTTCGTCACTGCCGGAGAAACTTGCTACACCCCAAAGACAGAAATGAGGAATCCTAACTTGCCACGGAGCAGTCCCCAAAGAAATAGCAAGCCCTCAACATGCAATGACGGTGATGTAAGAAAACAATACACAGATAGAAAATATAGATTAGCAAAGGTGAGGCCTGATTAACTAGATACAACAGGACAGGACATATAACTGATTGCAGCCAGCAAAAAGCCCTGCAAAATATACCATACCCCTGATAGAAAAAAAGATCTGAGACCACACGGTCTTTCCCCACTATATCAGGTACTCTTGTGACAGACACTTTAAACAGAACCACAGATATAATGGGAAGAAGCAAAATCACGGCACAAACAATATTCTAAAGGGCAAATAATCCAAACATGAATAGAGAGCAAGCTCCTTTTCTTGCTGGAGGAACTGCCCTGCTCACAAAAGCAGAGAGACAGATCCTCACAAACAAGAAACCGAAACACAGACCAAAATGGAATAAGCAGAAACACCCTTAAGTGCAATTCCAGCAATTAAGCACATAAACTAGTAAACTTATCTGGAGTAGATTCAGGCACAGAATAAATGGGAGCAACTGAAGGGAAAACTCCCAGCCATCTTCAGAAGCAGCAGGAAACATTCATCACCGGCGGCCGCCAGGCAGAACATGCTCTCCCAAATACACTAGGCTGATCTGCAATAGGACTTCCTAAATTCCTAATTAATTCCATCACCTATTTGAGTCACAGATTAAGACTCAGCTTCATTATCATTCCTGGCCACCAGAGGGACCTGCACACCAGCATCTACTCGGATGACATTCACAACAAAGATCTGCAACAACAAAGTTTTTCCAAAACAATACAAGCTGACTGCTTGCACTTACACTCACTTACACTCAGCACTCATGACCTGTATAGGGTTTTTAAACCTATCAGCAGAAAATAGATAGGGGGAATGAGAGTATTTAAAGACACAAAAGGAAGTGCGAATGATTAACAGCTCAAAGGTGAAGAAATCCGCAGGGTCCTAAGGAGAAAGAAATTAACCCCAAGCAGGAAAAAAAGGAAAGTCAGGGAGCAGCTTATGTAACCAAACGCTGCAATCAGCAAGACACCACAGGACTGTTTGTCAAGCATGACACATCTGTGACATGCTCTAGCAGAATTCTGGCTGTTTCTCCTAAGAAAGAAGCAGAAACCAGTCCTTCTCTGGCCTTCTTTGGCTTTCCTCCAGTTAGCATTGTGTTCTTCCTTATATTTGCTCCATGTGCTTGACTGTATGCATTCTGATATCCTCTCAACCTTGCCTGATAAAAATGAATTTGAAATTATAATAATTTATCTGGGAACTGAAGCAAAAATACAAGAAAGTAACACAATCTATTCAGCAAGCCTTAGCTCCAACACAACTAATGCCTAAAATTTTATCTCTCTTTCTTTTTTCATTTTCAAATCCTGTAAGAGAATTTATCTTCACGGAACTGTTTTTTTTTTTTTTGAATCTTTTAGACGTGAAAGAATACATGAAAATGATTTAAAGCATGGGAGTCCACAAAGTTTCAAAATTATTTTATGCCTATGTCATCTATTGTTCATCAGTCTTTACGTTCCCAAAAGCACCTCTTACCGTTAGTGTATGGACACCTTCTATTGAACCAGTAAGGACATTCCATGATATTACAGATGTAAATGTGCTCAACTGCATTATAGGTATTTGGCTGATTCACAATAGAGAATGAAACTTATGTAAATAGTAGTAGTGGGTTGTTTGGGGTGTCCAAATAGAGGCAGCAACTCTGGTGGAGGGTTGGAGTGTCCTTTCAGGATAGCTTGCCCATCTATGGTCCTCATCTGGTACTCTCACATGTACCTCCAAGTACCTGCTAGCATGCAGCAGTGGGTACAGTCTGGAACACCACCTCGACAGGTGGGCCAAACCAGGTGAGGGTAGCCGTCAGCTCTAAGGCCCATGGTGACTTAAGGGTTTGCTTACTCGTGCATGTGAAGACTGCATTCGGTAGACTATTATTAAGAAGCCATCTATGATTCCACGAACAGAAAACAGAATCCAAGCATAATGCTACAGAGCACTGAGGTGATGCAGCTAGACACATATAGGACACTGCTGGGCACCACTGCATTCCGGTAGGTATGCAGGAGAAAGTGATGCTGTTGACCTGAGCAACTCTTCTCACTTTAATCCCAGTCAAGCACAAGTCATGACTTATTTCACTGTGTTGCAACTCCAGCTGTGGGCAAGGCACAAGTAGTATCTACTGTCCTGACTACACCTAATTACTTATGACCCGTACATGGGCGAGCCTCTATGACGCAGAATGGCCTAATCGGTCGTCTCCGGATCTACAGCCACTGATCTTCAGCTAACCTTAAAGTCATGGTTATCGAAGGATAAAAAACAAATAGACTAGAACACCATGGTGCAATATGCTATTACCATAGAGCACCAAGTCAAGTCAAGTTGGTTGTTGCTACTTCCGTATTACAATGTGTTAAATCTTGATTATCCTGTTTACTTATTGATACACCCAACATAAAAAAATAGTTAAAGGACTGTCTTATCTTAGGAACTATTGTTCATGTGTAATATTATAATGGTTGGAAATGTAGAAGCTAGAAGGGAGAAGCTGTAAAAAGCAGCAGCTTAGAATTTCTGGTCCAAGTATCACATGGATGGTTATTGATAAGAATGGAAGAACGTACTGCTATACTTTACCTTTACTGGCCACTGCAGGAGAACAGAGCAGCCATTTGTAACTTCCCTGTTTGCCAGTGGTGATATTGCTAGCTTTTCTATTGCAGAAGTTGCTAGTGATGAGATTTCCTAAAGAAAATATTTCATAGCTTATCTATGCAAGCCGTCGTACCTGGGTCTCCTTTCCCCCATTCTTCTTCACTCTCAGTAGACCTATCTCTGTTGTCTTGGATCTCGTCCTCAAGCTGTGGTACCTAGGTCTCCTTTCCCCTACTCTTCTTCACTCTCATTAGACCGATCTCTGTTATCTTGGATCTTGTCCACAAGCTATGGTACCTGGGTCTCCTTTCCTCCACTCTTCTTCTCTCCTCTGTCTGATTCTGAGCTCCGAAGGCAGTCTAGTATCACAACTTCCCTAAACCCGACCGAAGGCTCCGGACCTTTCGAAGCTACCCTGTGGTCCTCTGACTGTCCCTTATGCCATGCCATCCCATTACTTCTCAAACTCTCTGCAGTACTGCCCCATTACAAGATCCCTCTCTCCAACCAACCCACTGGCCATCTGTCACTCTTCCCCTAACTGGCACTACCCTATTGTATCTAATACACTGCTGCCCTTTGCATCTTATCACACACATTTATAATACTCAACAACAGATACAGTACATTATACTTAGTATAAGGGTAGGCTCACATGAGCGTATGACTCGGACGAGTGCAATGCGTGAAAATCTTAGCAATAGTAGCAATGCTATTCAATGAGGGAGAACAGATAGTTAGGTGTTTACTCATCCAGATTCTGGATGAGAGGAAATTTTGCAGCATGCTGCGATTGTTAGTGAGAGCCGTGTCACTCGCACCCATACAAGTCTATGAGTGCGAGAGAAACATCGGACTGCACTCGGATGACATCCGAGTGCAGTGCGATAATCACATCAGCTGACAATGGGGGAGATGGGGGGGATTAATCCCTCACTCTCCTCCACAGCTGTGATCCGATTTCAGGATCGGATCACAGTTGCATGACACTTGGCTCACGCTGGGAGCCGAGGGTCATTAGCATATCGCATCCAATGCACTCGCATCGCATGCCTTACCATTGCATGACTTCAGCCTAAAACACAGCACAGGAAAATAGCATAAGACAGTAGAAAGCCGTAGAAAGCATTGCTTGTGATTTTTTAATAAACTGTCCAGAAAAAAAACAAAAAGTCAAGTTCACAACCATGCATGTAACAGTAACACACAAACCTGATTTGATCACTATAGGTAATTTCCTGACAATAAATCCCCTTTAAGCTTTCTGTGATCAAAAACAACAAAACAAGCTCATCCATATTAAAAAAAAGAGGAAAAGGAATCAATAAAGAAGCCTCCTCATCGTTACATTTTTACAGTATGGCTGAGCAGCCGGGATGAACAAAGATCTACAGAGAATTCATTATGAAGATATTTTTCTTGAGGCATTAATGAAATTCTATTACAGAACCCAGACAATGCACACAGCTTGGTTTCAATTACACATTGCTCCATATTTTTTCAATTGAGTTGCCATGTTGTCTACTGGAGCTTAGCTGGAAATGGTACAACAATTACCATATAAACCAAGGATAGACTTTGCTGCAGTTTTATGGACTCTATGGTGGCTGAACAGTCAACTCGAATGAAATATGTACTAAACTAAGCTTAAAACAATACACATATGTTGGGATGTTGCATAATTCATGGCTTCCTCTTTAAGCTTTATGGAAACATTTATTTTCTCAAAATGCTCTACTGACATTGTGTCCCTAATTGCTCTGTACGTATGGCTGAGTATGCTAAACTATGAGATAACTCAGCAGAAAGGAACTGGCCAGTAGATATCAGGATCTAAAACTCTCAGATTGTTATGTAATTAGCATCCTATTAAAGAACTGATTCACCCATATTCATTATTGGCCACAACGATATTATGTTGAGAAACAAGGTTTCTCTCAAATACCTTGTGTTGCCAATAGTGTCTGTAAGCAGCGCTATTGCGGACCACTATTCCCCATCGCCTCACCCCCGTGACCTCGGGGATCCGGTGATGTCACGTCAACTTCCTGTTCACCTGACATCACCGTGGCCCTATTCTTCCTGAGTTAATGGGCTGTGGGCGGAGTTTCACCGCTTGTCACAGCCCAGTGTGTCTCCTGCTAGGGCTGTGATGCTGAGCTGTGATGAGCTGTGAAACTCCACCCACAGCCCAGTGACTCAGGAAGACTGGGGCAGCCGCGGTAATGTGAGGTGAACAGGAAGTTGACGTGATATCACCGTATCCCCGAGGTCCCAGAGACCCGGGGGTAAGGCGATGGAGAACAGCGGTCTGCAAAAGCGCCATTCGCAGGCACTATTGGCAACACAAGATATTTGAGAAAAACATTGTTTCTCAACATAATATCAAAGTGGCCAATAATGAGTATGGGTGAACCACCCCTTTAAAATAGAACCTTTATTATACTATTTATAAAACCACAAAAGGCTACCCAAAGGCAAAAACACACACACAACGTGAATATAAAACTATCTATATGTGCTGCGCCTTATTAGTATACAGATAACAGTCTATTGATATCATGCATAAGCCTGTTCAAAACAGTAATGATATCCATATTAACATGCAAATGTCCATCTGTATACAGTGGCATGCAAAAGTTTGGGCACCCCTGGTCAAAATTGGTTATTGTGACCAGTTAAGCAGGCGATTTCACCGACACAGCTCCTGTTCCTCACACGATCGCAATGACTTGCCTAAACGTTATCAGTAGTAACCATGACGTATAGGTATGCCAAATGTTGTGAAGGTGTAAATAATGATTAGAACAATCAAAAGACCTCTTAGAATGTACAGCTCGAGAGACAGGAGAGCACAGATTTCTAGCAATGGCTAAAGATAAGATGATATTGTGATCCCTCACCTATCGCAAGATTTACGTTCTGGAGACCCTCGCGATCGGTGAAAATCAGAAAAGTAGTGGATTTATAGTCAGCGCGTGTGTAGATTGAGCTCTCGGCTCAAGATCTCATCTGTATACATGCCGCCATCGGCCCATTGATCACCCAGCAGCAGACTTAAGGAAAATGGCAATCGGAGGTGGCATATGTGCAGATGAGATTTTGGTTCGTCATTGAACCAATAGCTTAATCTGCATACGTGCTGACTCTGAGCACCATAGCACACATGGATGACAGTTTCTGGATGTTTTTGCCAGCACTCACAGTGAGCATCTGGGACACCTGCCGCATCTCCTGCAGCATCGCCCTGCTCCACCACCGCCCTTGCCTCTTGTGACTCCACTCCACAACTACTACTGCCACCCCCCTGGTACCCGCAATACAGTGAAGTCGCAACAGGTGAATCGCAATATAGCGGGGGACGACTGTTTAATGAAATTCACTTCTGGCAAATTTCTTTGATTTGTCAGATTCGATCCAAACAGAATCATGTCCATAGAAAGTGCCCTATTTGTCATAAAAAGGCATTAACTATACACTTAGATCTCTCCCTACCTCAAAGCATAATAAATTGAGAGTAGGGTAGGATGTAAAAAAGAATGGACGCATTATACTCATCTTTTCTAAGCGCTCAACTGACTGCACACTTTTTCCACCACCACAGAAGTTCCCTGGTTCAAAGTCCTCTGGATGGCCCTTTGGTCCTTTTTGACCTGAGGGTACAAATTAACCTAACACTGCCACAAGCGCAGGAGACGACATGCATTACTGACATTAATGATGTGCATCGGCTATGTTGTGACCGCATGAGGAATATTACAGGGCACAGGCCCCAAAGAACCCAAGACCCATGTAGAGGAACTGGGATCTGCTGCAGCAGCATAAGGAGTCAACATCAAGGACAAGTAAGAATGCTGGAATTTCTTATTTTAACCCTTTCACGTCTCTCAAAATAAATTTGAAAATTGGCATTCAACTGGCATCAATGTTTGTAGATTTTCAAAATGAAATCCCAAACATTTGGGATTCAACCTACTCAGCAATTTTCTGCTAAAGTATGTTCCAATCATTGCAGAAAATGACAATATCCCAAATTCTGAAAACAAAATATCTATCCTGTCTTTGGTTAATCGGTAATGTCTTGTAGCAAGAAAGGAACCAACAAAAGCAGATAATCCCATGTGTTCTGTTTTAAGGACTGGTTCTCATAAACATGGTTTATGTCTTTTCCTCTGACAATGCATTGTACACATTTCTACAAACCATTTTTTGTATTTATTTTACAAAAAAAATTGCTAGAGAAAATGTATTTCATGTTTATTACTTGGCAAATGAAGGAAGTAGACATATGCTATTCATTTCTGCCAACAATATTCATGGGTCTTTTGATCTTAATAGAATAAAGAATAGTTATATAAAAATTTAAACAGACATGGATTTAGATGATTGATTGTCGTGATGATCTTTAACGCTGTAAAAGACACAGTATCACTACATAATCACATATAAGCTATAGTATATTGTACATTCTAAGGTAATATATAAACATAAGACTTTATAACATGGAAGTAAAAAATCTTTCTTTCCAATTTTGTTAATTCATTTATTAAGATCTACATTTCGGTTCCTCACAGAATTTCTAACTCACAAAAATCTCAACTCCATTTCCTAGTCAGCGTAGGATTAAGTAACTATAAACACGTTTTGCCAAAAGAAACAAGAGGTACCTTATCTAAAGACTAACGTTAAAATATACCGTATTTTTCAGATTATAAGACGCACTAGGAGAGGTGTGTCTTAAAATTCAAATATAGCTTACCGGGAGGTGAATTTGCAGGGGGCTGTCTGTGCGGCTCTGTGTGTGGGTGGCCAGGTGCCTGTCAGTGCCGGCGGCTGGCTGCCCCTCTATGCAGGTGGGCGGGCTGCCTGCTGGCTGCCACTCTGTGCGGCTAGATAGGTGGCAGGATGGCTGTGCGGACTGTGGTGGCTGTGCGGCGGTTGTCCTAGCGGGTGTCCTAGCCAGTCACGGCTTTATATGATGGCGCCGGGAACCAGCTCTTGGATGAGAGCTCCATTTGCACACGCACCGCTCTAAGCACCATCTCTTTGAAGGCCGGACCGCTGACAGAGTGGGACACTCGCTGCACCGGTCTTCCCCACCACACAACCACCACAGCTTTGGCTGCCACCACTGACCCGCCACCAACCCGCCGCTGCCATCACTGACCCGCCACCGCTGCTGCCACCACTGACCCGCCGCAGCCACCACTGACCCGCCACTGCCAGCACAGCCTCTGCCTCATGTGACCCCGCTCCACCACCACTGCCGCCCCCCTCCGGTAAGACAACACCGGAGTATATGATGGACCCCATTTTTTTTTACCTTTTTTATATTTCTAAATTTGGGGTGCGTCTTATAAAACGAAAAATCCGGTAACTTTTATTTTATTATTAATAAAGTGACCTATTTTTTAAAATCACACATAGCAAGGTGCTATATTCACAATTTTATAAACCAATGGCTAAATATAAAGGGTCCAACCAGGGTCAGATTTCAATTTATATATGGCCATGCACCATTTAACTATTTAACTTTTAAGTCAACCCAATTGCAACATTGCAATCCCTCCTAATGTCTGTCTATTAGGCCTCTTTCGCACATCAGTGAAAAACACACACGTTTTTCACGGATGTGTTGAAGGTGGGTATGGCCCTGCGTGTGCAGTGATTTTGGTACATGTGTGTTCTCCTTGTGTTATCTGTGATAACACACAGAGAGCAGGAGCTTTTTACTCACCTGCCCCCAGCGCTGCTGTCCATGATGCTGTTGTGTCCCATGCTGCTGCTTCTGGGTTCATGATGCAGTGAATATTCATGAGCATAATGAGCGGGCCTGGAAGCCGGAGACAGCAGCACTGAAGACAGCAGTGCTGGAGACAGGTGAGTATAGAAAATAATTTTATTTCCCAGACACGTGTTTTCTTTGGTACATATCACACAGATCACACCACTGTGAGGTCCATGTGACATCAGTGATGTCAGAGAAAAACTGACTTCTCTCTGTGCAGAACACACGGACATGCCCCATGAACACACAGTCCGTGAGAAATCACTGATGTGTGCACAGACCGCAAGGAGACAAGTCCGTTTTTCTCTGGCATCATTGATGTCACATGGACCCCATAATGGTGTGATTCATGTGACATGTACCAAAGAAAACACATGTCTTTGAAATAAAATTATATTTTCATCTGTCTCCAGCAATGCTGTTTTCGGCACTGCTGTCACTTACTTCTGGGTCATGTTCATTATACTCATTGCATATTCACTGCACCATGGACCCAGAAGCAGCAGCAGTGCTGGAGAAATCAGTATAGGACAAAGCAGCGCCGGAGACATCAGCACCATGGACAGCAGCGTCAGGGACAAGTGAGTAAAACGTTCCTGATCTCCGTGTGCTATCATGGAAATTTTTGTAAGTTTTCCACGGACGTGAAATAGGCCTTCAAAGTATTCAGCAATAAGCCTTCCCAATATCTTTCACCATGACAGGCTTCATCAGGGGACACAGGCTATCATAAATAATTTGAGGCCAAGAACTTCTTGGATGTGCCCATCACAAAAAACATCCAAATTAAAAAAATATTGAAGAGGTTGTTTGGTTTAGAAAGCCATATTCAAATATTTTTCTAAAGGAATTATCTAGAATTAGATGAGCGTGGCTGCTAATAAAAAAAAAATTGCAGCATTGTTCATAGGTTGTGTATGGTATTATGGAGATATCCCGCAATTATCAAAACCATGCATAGTCAGATGTAGAGCTTATGGCTGAATAATAATAATAATAATATTTTTTATTTTTATATCGCCAACATATTCCGCAGAATTTTACAATACAGAGGGGACATATACAGATAATAAAGACATTACAGAGTAATACAATTCAACGGATACCAAGAGGAGTGAGGGTCTGACTCATAAACTTCAATCTATTAGGAAAAAACACATATTCTTTATTCTGTGCAATACCTTTATGTACTATATATGTTTTTTTACCTTGTATAACTGCCAATGTACTCCTCATCTTGCATTGTATATTTTCAGTTCCTGAACCCCTCCATTCCTGAGATTTTACCCCCTCTTTCCTGTATATAAAGAACCATGCCAATTGATAATTAACCAGATCAAAGAGTATTTGAGGAGTCAGTATTTCCATTTATCATACAGAATCCATTGATTTCAGCAGGAAATTTGAAATGTTTCAGTTTACCTTTCGTCTTGTTGTAGGGGAACTGAACACTTTCTGTTACATTACAGCTAAGTATTGGATGGCCATGGTTTAGGGTAAGCAACATGGCAAGCTAATAGCCCAGAGGAACAGGATTCGCCAAACAACACGTCAATCAGTAGTTGGACCGCAGGGTATAATGGATGACAGACAAGTGGAGCAAAAGCAGAAGAAACAGAAACAGGAGTTTAGATGCACATTGATACTGTAGATGTATCTAAGACTTGCAGCAGACAATTGGTTAATGACAGAGTTGGATGCTATCAGCAGACAAATAGTCAATGGCAGAGATATACAGTGTGTCCACCCATATCCTGCCCACCGCCATTAACTTGAGAACGGCGTCAGCTATAGGCATAGAATTGGTGTCTAGGTATAGTAAAGTAGCCATGCACTACGCAATGAAACCACCTATTGCGCCACCTGGTGGAAAACAACGGAGTTAGCATCTTTATCTCGAAAACGGAACGAGATAGAGAGAAAAAAAGTGAATTACAAAGTTGTAGGGCATCATCAATTCAATACGAATCGACACATTGCATACAGAAATGCTATGATTAGAACGTGTAAAACTCACAAGGCTGCGGACATGAAGCGATACCTCATGGAGACCTTCCTACAAGTCATTGGGTATGGTGGCTGTGTGGAGTGGCCTCCACGCTCACTGACCTGACCCCATTGGATTTTTTTCTGTGAGGTCCCATCAAACAGCAGGTGTATGCGACCCCTCCACCAACATTGCAGGACCTACGATGACGTATCACAGATGCTTGTGCACTTTTTTGGCACTTTTCATTCCCCAGGAGGAAGCAGGTAACCTTTTTAACCTTGCGAAACGTACGTAGGGGAGCTCCTTGGCATGGAGCGCTTTCCCCCTGTGACTGCAGGTGACCAGCGACCCTTTTGATATGTAAGTTTTGCACAGCAATTTATATCAGCCACTGTTTATCCTTAATATTACTAACATCATTGTGTGTGTTTCTTAGAGTTTTACTAGGGTCCTTATATATAGAGAGATTTTTTCTCTCACCCACTATTTTTTTTTTTACATGATTATCAATACATGACTGTACTACTTTAAAAGAAAATAGGAGGGGGGGGGGTTCTTAACCATCTTTACCTGGTCACCTGGGCTCCTTCTAGGGGTTATTGGTATCTACCTCATCCTCTCTAGCCTGCACTTTGTGATTTTATGATTGTATTTTTTGTCTTAAGAACTTTGCACTTTCTTATGGTGTGATATTTATACAATAAAATTAATTGTTGTAGCATTTACTCCTTGTCCTCCAGTTGTTTGGAGTTTTGTTGCATCAGAGATGGGTGTAAACTTTACTAACTCTGATTAATTAAATAAGGATAAACTATATCTAAGTAAAGATATGTAAGTAACACCATAAAGCAGTATCATTTTCAATGGCTCCTCATAGGTGGAGCATTCAAACAAAAGGAAATAGTCTACATTGAACAGTCTCTTTAACGTTTACATTTGGACTAGAGATGTGTTAAATTGTTAATCTATTAAAGTAGAAATAAATTTTACTTGAATATTGTAAAAATACGCACACTTGAGAATACAGTTTTCTCGTAATTCGATTTGTAATAACTCACGAGCTATGGCCGCCATCTTGTTGAATCGTAAATGGTTGGAAATAGATTTAAAAGAATATAAAACATATTTCACCGTTCACCTTTTTGTCTGTCCTCTCTTCTCCTTGCTCAGTGCCCAGTCATCCGTGCCTCCGTCACTTCCCATCTTTGGCCGTGTATTCACTTTAGGCTGGGGCTTATGGCAGCAAGCAGGCCTCAGAATTTACTGCATATACTCTGGGGCCCACATGTGGCCATAAGCCTTAGCTTAGAGTGAACATTAGGCCGTAGATGCAAAATGTCAAAGGATCAGATAATAGACAGGGATGTCATGGCAGGGGCAAGTGGCTATACCACTTGTATAGGACAGCACAAAAGGAAGAGGAAAGGAATGACCTATTACTAGTGAAAGGGGGAAGTAGCGACCCCTGACTAGAAACTGCAGCTCACCCTCACTGCCCTCACAGACCCTATACAGGTTCCGCACCTGACGCCAAGCTTGAATACATGGGGCCCTATTTTACCCTGGCAAAAGGGGCCATCAGTAAGGATGGAGGGTATGAGCTCTTCGTCAACACCACTATCACTAATGAAAAACACAAGTGAACAAAAAAGAAGGCTGAGAGGAGATTTCATAGCGGTCTATAAAAATCTGAAAGACAGTCACAGTGCGGAGGGAATGGGATGAAACTAAAAGGTAGGAGATTTAAATTAGACATTAGGAAAAACTTTCTGATAGTAAGAGCAGTCTGAGAGTGGAACAGGCTAGTGAGGTGGTGAGCTCTCCATCAATGGAAATCTTCAAGCGGACGCTGGATAAACATATTGCAAATATTTCAAAAGACTGACCTGCACATCCTACAAGTGTGTATAGGTGCCAGCTGAAAAAACCTAGCAAATACAAAATCGATACAGCCGCACACTAAATGCCATCAATGTATAAGGGAACTCTGGTACTGCATTACTGCTATATGAAAAAATGAGATTTTTAGTTTATGAATTGGCCAATGCATGTAAGCCCGGAAACCAAACGGCAAGGTAAATCTCAATATTCGGGGTCCCTAACTAAAATGCCACTATCTAGGTTAAAAACATCCTTGTCTGGGCAGCTAGACTAAAAATCAAACTTGAAATGCCACTATCTGGACTAACCTCCATGTCTGGGCAGCTAGGACTCCTGGTATAAGGATTGTGACCACAGCCTGGTTTATAGGGCGGAGTGCTCAGTCAGAAAAAAACTCACTGCAATATTTCAAAAGACTGACCTGCACATCCTACAAGTGTGTATAGGTGCCAGCTGAAAAAACCTAGCAAATACAAAATGGATACAGCCGCACACTAAATGCCATCAATGTATAAGGGAACTCTGGTACTGCATTACTGCTATATGAAAAAATGAGATTTTTAGTTCACAATCCTTATACCAGGAGTCCTAGCTGCCCAGACATGGAGGTTAGTCCAGATAGTGGCATTTCAAGTTTGATTTTTAGTCTAGCTGCCCAGACAAGGATGTTTTTAACCTAGATAGTGGCATTTTAGTTAGGGACCCGAAATATTGAGATTTACCTTGCCGTTTGGTTTCCGGGCTTACATGCATTGGCCAATTCATAAACTAAAAATCTCATTTTTTCATATAGCAGTAATGCAGTACCAGAGTTCCCTTATACATTGATGGCATTTAGTGTGCGGCTGTATCCATTTTGTATTTGCTGGATAAACATATAGCTGGGATGATTTAGGAAAAGCTGCACCGCAGGGGGTTGGACCCGATGGCCCTTGAGGTCCCTTCCAACTCTACCATTCTATGATTCTATGAAAACAGATGAAACACAATCACCAGAGTCCTGGTAGATAGCAAAGACAACACTTATCTGAGCTGCAGCAACCACATGAGTCTGAAGCAACAAAAGATGACTTCTCCACAGCTCAGTCAGGAACAACCTCTAAACTGCACCCAAATATCCCCAGTGTGAGGTTTATCAAGGAAGTCAGAGGCTGGCAAATGAGAGATAAAACTGAAGAGTTTCCCAGGGTCCTAGAGTCCGCTGTTACAGAAACAGGGAACTATTAGATAACAACACAAACTGCAAATCTATGGAATTTTCTAACACTCGCTGACACAGGATTGTCAGCCAGCCATGATATATCCGTGAGAAGGGAGCACTGAGGAAGTTATGTCTGAAGAATACACTAGGAAGTCATTGTTCTCTCCTGTGGTGAATTGCATATTGATGAAACCCCACACTGCCCCATCTATTTTAATGAGAGCAGATAATGCACGGTATAATAACACAGCAGCTATGTATAATCTATATACCAATAAGCCTGAACTAATTCAAAACAAACAGAAACATCATTCAATTACCAAGCAAATTGCAGATTTATTTTTTTTATTTGCTTCAATATCAATCAAATGCTCAATTAGACTGTTTGTTTTAATTCAAGGCTAACCTGAAAACACATTGAATATCCAATCATTGCAAGCCAATTAAACTGTCAATCATCCCTTGGACGTACAGTTTTCATTTTCTCCTTTTGCTCCTTATTTCCTTATTCAATCATACACATCCAATATGAAAAGCATTGTCTGTAAGCAATATCCGTCACCATGTGCTGGAATCATACAAATAGAAAATATGGAATAACACTTTGATCAGAAAGGAATGCATTTTTCTGAATCTGCAGCGACAAAATATTACAGCATACAATTTAGCACTGAATCAGGTTTCATCTGTTAGGTTCACACTAAGTAACCCCCAAAAAAGCAGAAAATCTTTTTTGGCCTCTGTAAGGTCAGTAAAACAATTATATAGAAAAAGACTGAACAGCACCTCCAATAGGTGTGAACAAGGTGCAAAACAAGGTCAGTAAACGTCAGCATAACTTTTTTTTAACGTTATAGAATACTAACTGTAGAACCCGGCATTACCCGGGATAGTAACTAAGTCTCTTTCTCTCACTCTCCCACTTACCACTGAAATCATATTAACTGATGCATAAGCTGTGTTATACGAAGAATGTCCTCCATTGTGTATAGCAACCAATCAGAGCTCCTTGACCTTTAACATAATAGAAGCATACCGGTGATTGGTTGTTATATGCCACCTGATAGATATCCATGCTAACTGTCAAAAAAGCTAATATATTACCTTGGGTGTGTGTCTTTCTGTGTGTATCTTTTTGTGTGTGACTCTTTCTGTGTATGTGTCTTTCTGTATGTGTCTTTCTGTGTGGTGTGTCTCTCTTGCTGTGCATGTGTCTCTTTCTGTGTGTGTGACTTTATGTGTGTATCTGTTTCTGTGTGTCTATTTCTGTGTGCCTCTTTCTGTGTGTCTCTTTCTGTGTGTATCTCTAGCCAATGGGTTGTTTGATCAAACATCAAAGGGAAATTAGCAATTATGAAGTACCAAATTCTCCAATTAAAATTTAACCTTTATTCCTAAATTCATTAAAAGGTCCTCAACCAATAAAACCAGACAAACAATACATATAAAGTTTGGCCCCTCCAAACAAGGGGACACGTGTAGGCCAATAATTCAGCTATTACCGCTATAGTGACTGAAAATTATCTCACCAGATGACTAGATGCTTATCAACATCAAGGTCCAAAAAATAATTGGATTAATCTCACCAATTAATTCAAATTCTGATTGGTTCAGACCATCTCATGGAAGAACCTTATAAGTAAAGGATATACTTCCCGACGCGTTTCATTCTGAAAGAACTCTTCAGGGGAGCTTAAGAATCCATTCCGGGTCTCATAAAATCAAGAGCCCGTTATATCCAATAGGCATGCTGCAAAACATACAAAATTGCATACAGAACAGCAATAAGCGTCAGTATGTCAGCTAATTTACATAATCACATATAGAAAAACTCACCAGTGGACCCAGACTCATCACAGAGTCATATACACGGTGAATCCAAATCAGGTCCCATACAACATGGACCCAGCACCTGATCATGCTGAAACAAACATAATGATGGAAGTGAGTGCCAGCATGCCTGGAGGATTCTTTATAACGCATGTCTGCAGAAAGTTAACTCACCATGTAGCAGGAGCAGTCGTGCTTCTTGCTCTGTCAAAAGAGCCACCGCTGACTGCCAGACTTTTAAATACTCCCACACTGCAGGAGCGTCTGACGCTATTTCCGCCTACCCGGTCACATGATCGCAGCCGGGTATCAGCGTCATGAAATAGCATCAGACGCTCCTACAGAGTGTCCGTCACCCCAGTAACGATGTAAACATTATGACGCGAATCACCCGGCCGCGGTCATGTGACCGGCTGGGCGGATACAATTCTGCAGCTTACCATCATGACGCTGATACCCGGCTGCGATCATGTGACCGGGTAGGCGGAAATAGCATCAGACGCTACTGCAGTGTGGGAGCATTTAAAAGTCTGGCACTTGATTTTATGAGACCCGGAATGGATTCTTAAGCTCCCCTGAAGAGTTCTTTCAGAATGAAACGCGTCGGGAGGTATATCCTTTACTTATAAGGTTCTGTCATGAGATGGTCTGAACCAATCAGAATTTGAATTAATTGGTGAGATTAATCCAATTATTTTTTGGACCTTGATGTTGATAAGCATCTAGTCATCTGGTGAGATAATTTTCAGTCACTATAGCGGTAATAGCTGAATTATTGGCCTACACGTGTCTCCTTGTTTGGAGGGGCCAAACTTTATATGTATTGTTTGTCTGGTTTTATTGGTTGAGGACCTTTTAATGTCTCTTTCTGTGTGTGTCTTTATGTGTGTGCCTCTTTCTGTGTGTCTATTTCTGTGTGTGTCTCTATGCGTGTGTGGGTCCCTCTCTGTGTCTGTTGGTCTCTTTCTGTGTTTATGGGTCTCTCTGTGTGTCTCTTGCTCTGTCCATAATAGGAGTCTATAATAACAGATCTGTTCCCTGCTCCACTGACTTTAATGTAAGCAGGTTTTTTAGCAAATAACTGTAAAGCACAGGGTTAAATTTTCCCCTCAAAACACAGTCTATGACATTCCTTGAGTCAAATGAGGTGACTGTGCAAAAGTTCATGATTGTAAATGTGATGATGTGAATTCCTTTAGCAGACATGCACGCACGCATACATACACACATACATATATACATACATATATACATATACTCAGCTTTATATATTAGATTCCAGCTGTTTTTAAACATAGAAGCCTGTGAGTGACATAGGCCACTAAATATCTTTGGAGTACTATACATCAGATCTTTCCATTGAAGCTACACACTGGAATATCCACCCAATGTCAGCTTCTGAAAAATGTCTACAACTCGGACTGAGATTTAAAGGGCTTGTGTCATCAGAAAATGTTCTATTGTTTAAATTAATTATTTAATCCTTTTCATTTAAAATATTCAATAATACTGTCTACATTGAAAACTGAAATCCTGCAGTTTTCACTCTGGCCGCAAAGCCTAAAATGAGGCTGATACTTCCTGTTCCATGCACAACACTTTTCAGTAGCTACCTACTATCATCACAGCAGGAAAATTATGGATTGGAATTTGCAAAATAATGTCTCATATAGAAGTCAATAAGCTAATACTAGGCAATTGTCTATATCTTTGGTCCATGTGGCTGCTTTTAATGCTTAGGGACCAAGTGTTTTTTTGTTTTTTTTTATTTTGTTTTTTTTCTTCACTTCAAGGAATCAAGAAAAAATTCAACTGCAACCATATTGTTCAGGCCAGTATAACTACAGCAATAAAATACTTCAGCTGTTTATTTTTTGTTTACTTATGTTTGTCTATATGACACCCAAAAGTTTTTATTTTTGGACCTTTATGATAGCTTGATTTTTACATGTCGAACTATCATTCTTATTGCTAATATTTTGGAATACATACAATGTTTTGATTAATTTTTATTGCATTTATGGGGGAATTGTGAAAACCAAGAAAGCTAGCCTAGCATTTACATTATTTTTATTTTTTGGTGTTCATTGTATGCCAGAATTATTTTTTTATTTTTTTAGCTAATATTTTTGTTCATTTTTTATTTTTTGCAGTTAACTTTTTAGGTTTGGGGGAAGGAAGTTTATTTAAGCTTTATATGCTAGATAGTGATGGGTGAGCACTAAAATACTCGGATGCTCATTACTCAAATCAAGCAAATCGGAATGCTCGGGTGTGTATAATGGAAGTCAATGGAAAACTAGAGCATTTTTCGGGAAAACACTGCCAGTAGATCTGGGGAGGTAGGGAAATTGCTGAAATGGATGGCAGCAGCTCTCAAATGTAATGGGAACAGCATGGGGAAGATGTTTGGATGCTTCTCTGACTCCCAAGCTGCTCCTGGAAACAATGTTGTCAGAGTATTACGCCATTTTTACCTACTGACAATAAAACATACTAATGCACAGATAATATGGATTTTACGTGAAAAAGTGTTAGGAAACATTCTTTCCTGTAAAATGACTTGTATATAAAGAAAATTGAAATAAATAGAAAAACCGCCTCCATAGGCTATGTTCACATGCATTTTTGCTGTGTTTTTGCATCAATGGTGAAGCTATGCTGCAAAAATGCTGTAAAAATCTGCATTGACATGCTCCTTCTTTCAAAAATGCAGCATTATTCCGTTTTTTTTCAGTCAGAAAAAAGGAATCCTGGGCATGGAATTTCTCTTTTTTCCCCATTTATATAGAGCCTATATACTGTATATATTTATATAGGCTTATTAAACATTGAAAGGAAGATTGAAATACACCCTGGAATACACATAGAGGATGACATCAGAAATTTTTTTTCCCCCTTTTGGAAGGAGTAGGACTCCTAGACTCGTGAAGCATATGCACTATGAACTCAGGCTGCCAAAAATTATAAGGAGGCACGCCAATACACCCTGGAACACACGTAGAGGAGCGCCTGAGAAAACATTTACACTTAGGAGTGGGATTTCTTCGGCCAAAAACAAGGATTCCCAGAAGCCATTACTCAGATTACAAGTGGTACAAAAAGGACCTTCAAACATCTGACTCTGATTTTGCTCCAGTTAAGGTGTGTGGAGGCTTAGGACATCAGGTAGCCAAGAGACATCAAATAGATTGAAGCATGGGTTTCCAAACTTTTACTAGCCACAGACTTGAGACAACTCAGAGTCTCGCAGGCCACACTCACAGCTCCTTCCATGCATAAATTGATTCTGTGAGGTTTTTAGTGCCACTGGGGGCATAATAACTGATAGGTATATCCACCTTTCAACTGAAAACACTGACAGGCTGACTGTTCTCAAAATAAACAAGGCCTGAATTGGCCCTGACTTCTCAACCCCAGCGGAATATTCTCACACACCCCTTCCACCCCTTCAAACAAAAAAAAGGATTTACAGTGTTTTTTTTATTTTTCTTGACCTCCTCCTCCACCATCTTCACAGATTCATCATGCGGTATTCACTCATAATTTTGAGGGCCAGCAGGTTAGCTTTAATAAGTTTTTAAAGGGCCAAGGACCAGCCATCACTGCTAATTTTTGCAAGGTCAGTGGTTGGTCTTCACTAATTTTTTTACACAAAAAAGTCTAATTAGAAACTAGGAATGGTTTTATTAGAAAATAGAATAGATTTTTTTAAGCATCAGCAGACTTGTCTGTAAGGCTTTAATCCCTGATTACAGGCTTCTAATACACTATCCCTTCTCCAGCAGCTTGTTATCCACTAAATGCAGCTAAAAGTGGTGTTATTATAGAATGAATTCTGTTGGTTTAATGTTGCACTGTCATGCTATAACATACTGTCTTTTTCCCAGCAGAAACTCTACCTACACTATTTGCAGGTACAGTGCACGAGCATGGCATCATTGGGTCTTTTATAGATCCATTGATGTGATGCGGCCAGCCAATCACAATAATATCAGTAGCTAACATGGCTACGGCATTTCAGTGATTGGCTGGCAATATCCGCATGTTTAGTGGCTGAAAAAAAAGTCTTGAAACATGCAGCGTGAGCACTCGAGCATGGCGCCTGAATACGAGGATACTCAATCAAGTATCTAGTGTCTCGAGCAACCTGATGCTTGATCGACTACGAAGCAATGTAAAACATGCTCACCTATCACTAATACTAAACAGAGGTATTTAAGAGTTTAAGCTTAATCAAGGCTAGATGTTGGCAGGTGCCAGGTAACACAGATAACATCCTCGACAAATGGAGCAGGGTCATTCTGTGCAAATAGAATCCGCTGGGATGGGCATAAAAAACGTTTTCCAAAAACTCTTATACCAACACTCCCCGGCACTTCCCATACCTATTCGGCCACTTCCCAGTCCTCAGAATAGCTCCTTTCCAGTCTTCATTTCCTCTGGTAAGTTCTAGGTGTTCTCTCTATTGGCACATCCATTGACTAGGACACTTGCAGTCACATGGGATACACCACAAAAATCTGAAGTCAATGATGTGCATCATTGGTCATATGTGTGTTTGCGGAATAGTTAGTAATGGGGCCAGAGGAGAAAAGACCCAGAAGTGACTGAAAGGAGAAAAAAGGGAAAGAGGAGCTGATTCAACAGTTACTTGGCAGCAGTGCGTCAAATAAGGATATGGCTGAGAAGAAATTAATATAATAATTTATTTTTTTACCTCTTAACAGTACTCAGAATGCTTCCAGCTAGCCACCATTAGGCCTGATTTCAATCAAATTGAAAACTTTAAGAATAGAAGAATACAGATTCACTAGAATTTGAATTTTTGGAGTATTTGGATGGAAAATATATTGGTTAAAGACGATCTCACAGATTTTTTTAAATTTAATTGAATTGATGCTAATCCACAGTTTTTGTTTATCTTTGGTGCCCCTGTGCTCCAAAATTATGTCCCCTATGAGGAGCTTGCAGCATAATAAAGACTATTGGGCCAATGCACATAAAGAGGAGTTGATGGCTCCAAAGGACGCACACTGTTTCCAGCACGGAGCACTGGTTGCGCCAATCTCATTGTTGTGTTTTATTATATATGACTTTGCTTGTAGTTTAAGGTATACAGAAGGCCAGGCATGAGATTGGTAATTAGATTAAAGCAATCATTCCATTACTCTTGTTAGTGTCTCAGGTGCCTTAATTAAGCCACTAGTCCCATTATGTGGATGGGGATTGTAGACCCAGTGGAAATGCCACCACAAAGGGTTTCATATGCAGCCCTAGGTGTGGGGCTCAGCCTCAGGAAAATGTCTCCACTAATGTACAGTTAACTTTGAAAGGGTGTTTCCCAGGGGCCAGGTTCGATCCTAGGGGAACGCTTAGGTTACTTAGGAAACTGATGAGAGGGTGGGGGTTGCTGCTGATTGGAGCTGGATACACGTGCTACGGTTGTGGTATTCGTCATGTGAAGGAGGATAGGCTGAGACTACAGACCATACCAGTGGGAGATACAAAATATGTAGGCCAAACGAATGTTGGGAGACAGTAAGTTTCACCTTATACGAGGGCAATGGAACTACTGGTTCCAGCTTGGGATCTTGTGGACTGGGGGCATCTCGTTTTGCCCATCTACAAGGATTTGCTATAAGACCAGTAATAAAAATAATTGCATTCTTAACCTGCCTAGGTGAGGAATACAGCCCACAACCTCAGATCTTCACACCCCCTGGTCATAATTAGAGGTGCGAAAACCTTTGAAAGTTCGGTTCGGAGAGTACAGTTGAAATTTAGTTTAGATAAGGTTTGATTTGTGACCCAGACTGGACCCAAACCTCAATGGAAGTCAGTAATTGGCAGGTTCATGTCTCCACCCATATGCAGCCAGCCATAAGCAGAACACTTCTGGGAGAGGGTGAACGGGGTTTTTCAAGTTATTTTGTGTGTGTGCACACTACATTTGATCATGAGTGATTTTGCCCCCAATGCGAGTCGTTCAAACACTGCATGCAGCATGCACAGGGCTGAGCATCATTCATACCCAAGCACACAGAAACCAGCTCGAGTAGTTTGCACTCATAACTTAATCGAACTTCGAACGCAAAGTTTCTTTTTTGTAGTCTTTGTTCGAACCCGAACCTCAAACATCAAACTTCAGGTTCGCTCACCTTTAGTCATAATGAAGCAAATATTTCCTTCCACCACCTGGATGTAGACCGCAGATCTTCTGTGAGCATTTGCTATTTCTCCTCTAATGCTGGCCAATGAAAACATGATCACACCCACATGGCAGGTCCATGCTAGACACCAAATTAGTTAAAGGGAAAATATACACCCTTTTTAACTGGTAGCATTAGACTGGAATTGAGGGGCACAGAAGAAAAAAACTGTTCCAGAATCAGTAAAACAGCACCCATTGATGGAGGCACTCCGTTTACAATTTAAAAAAAATATAGTGAAAGGTTCTCTGTTAAAGGGTCAGTCAGGTGCCGTGGTAGTCGCACCAGAGACTGCTGCTCAGCTGCAACGCGGCCCTGTGGTATTTTTCTACACCATGATTGCCTCTTTAGTGCAACACAGCAATATACATATTTTCTCTTCATGCGACATAAAGATTGACACTGTCATAGGTCTTTTAAACAAAACTTCTTTACTTGCAATCTACAAATACAATTCTTCATCACACCTTAGGAGGGAACACTCTTGTTCCCTGAAGGGGTTACCATTAGTAATGGATAATACATATTCTTTGACGGCCAACCGCTTCCCTGGTAGTTGGGGTTCCGGTACAGCTTTTCATCCCATCACTCAGCTTTACTGTACATGGCAGAATCAAAAAGTCCTTCTGGTCACCCCTCGTCCCAACCATATGGATTTAGCTGGAAGCTATTGATGGGGCCTTCTTTGACGGCACTCCTCTGCCCAGTTTCGTCAGGACCTACTCTTCTCTTAAGAGCCCACTGACCTTTCAAAGATGAAGGGGGTTTGTTGGGTATTCCCAGGGGATGGTCACTACCCAGGCAGCATGCACCTGACCTACACCTTGGGACGCAGTTAGAACAGTCCTCTCCTTGCTACAACCTTGTGTGTCCGGCACCCGGGTTTGACCCTGAAGGTCAACCAAATTGGAATTAACGGGGGTTCTATTCTCACCACATCTCCCCCAGATGCAGCCTGTTACTCTCCCTCAGGGATTCTCCTCCCATTTACTGTCTTTCTACTCTTTTTGCCACCTAAACTCCTCCATGCTATTAACTCTCCCTAGCCCGAGAGTAACAGGGAAGCAGTTTACACATTGTGGCCACCTAGTGACTCTATGAACACATTCCACCAAACTTAAACATTACACTTTACAGACAGTAAATTTGCAGGTCTTGGGTGACTGAGCTTTACACCCCCTTACATCTCTAAAACGGGCTTTACACACAACGACATCGCTAACGAGATTCGTGACCACATCCGGCCTCGTTAGCGACGTCGTTGCATATGAAACGCATGAACGACTGTTAACGATCAAAATTACTCACCTAATCGTTGATCGTTGACACGTCGTTCTAATCTCGATTATCGTTGCTGTTGCAGGACGCAGGTTGTTCGTCGTTCCTGCGGCAGCAAACATCACTATGTGTGACACCACAGGAATGAGGAACCATATCGTACCTGCGGCCACCCGCAATGAGGAAGGAAGGAGGTGGGAGGGATGTTCAGCCTGCTCATCTCCGCCCCTCCGCTTCTATTGGGCGGCCGCTTAGTGACGCCGCTGTGATGCCAAACAAACCGCCCCCTTAGAAATGAGGCGGTTCGCTGGCCACAGCGACGTCGCTAGGCAGGTAAGTATGTGTGACGGGTGTTAGCGATGTTGTGCACCACGGGCAGCGATTTGCCCGTGACGCACAACCGACGGGGGCGGGTGCTTTCACCAGCGACATCGCTAGCGATGTCGTTGTGTGTAAAGTCCGCTTTAGAGTTGATTTGGTCATCTATACAGACAAGAAAAAAATTATATCACTATTTGGTTTTATTTATTAAAATACATTCTCAATGTGCTCATTCATAATCGTGAGCTCCATTCATACCTACAATCTAATGTCTGATATCATAACATGTTAAGCTTTACAAATGATAATGTTTTCTACTTTACCTACTTCAATTTGTGACTGTTATTGGTTAAAAAAAATCCTGGAAAGTTTCAATTACCTTTTAGATGTTAATAAGAATAGCCCTAATAAATGTGTCAACGTGAAAGTAATGCGAGAGGCACTGCTGGGACTGCAGCTAATCATGCAGTAAGCACGAGATCCTTAATGCAATATACTCTAAGGACAGATGGAATAAGCTCAGTGCACACCTAAAGTGATCACATAAGCAAAAGAGTATATAACCAGAACAAGCAATTTCAGAGTATTGTGTATTGGTGTATAACAGATCTGCTGCAGTAATTTGTGCAGATGAAAATCACTTCTATTTAGGTTGCTCTTCTGTGTTATGCACATGGATTTTTGTAAGCTTATTCATAACATAGTCCTAAAAATCTGTCATGTATGAATATATTGTTACGTTTCATTCCCATGCATTTTTTCAATATTTTTGAACACCGTGAATTTAAAGTATTTTGCATAGTGTTTTTTCCATGTATACACAAACTAATATATACACACACTAACAAAGATACCAATGCAAACACACACACACAAAATACACACACACACACAAAATACAAACACACACACACACACACACACACACACACACAATCTGACCTACTTTATACTACATCTACATTTTTGCCATTTTTCTTAACTCTCCACAACCCAAGGGCTGACCAGAGCTGTAGGGTACTGAGTAGATATGAGCAAACTAAGGTTCACCAAATCTGCACGGACTGAAAAAATAAGTTTGGTTAGGGAACTGAAATTCACCCGAACCTGACTCTGGACAACGAACCCCATACAAGTCAATAGGGACGAGAAGCGCTGTGCTGTAAAATGATCATAGGCTAGGGTGCTTCAAAAGGAAGAACAGGAAAGTTTTACATATCATGTTTCTCAAAACATAACACTGCAGTTGGACTCTTTTTGTGGACCTGCTCATTAAGCTTCATGAATATTCACTGCTTCCCCCACCAACCCTTTGTGCCAGCATCTGTGATTGGTTGCGGGCTCCAATATCCGGGTCCCACCCCCTGTTTCAGCATCTGTGATTTTTTTTTTACATCAGTCTGCTGAATGGTAGTGTAAAAAGACATAAATAATTAAATTTAAAAAATGGCATGGGCTCCCTGTTGGTATATGCCACAGACAAGGACTTCTATGTTTGTGTGACGGAGGACTTTATGCTGATCTAACAGTAGATGGCAATATTGTGTAAAGTTTCCTTACTCACTGTATCGTTTAAAAGTCTTTTGTTTTTCTTTCTGGTTTCACTTTCTTTTCCTGATGCAATGCTGTATGACTGTGCATATTATTACGTCATGCACTCAAAATTAAAGAGTTTGTTATCCCATGTAATCTGCTCTGTGAACTTTCTTCTGCAACTGGGAAGCTAGAAGCTGTGCTGTGCTAGATGCTGTGCTGTGCAACACTCCCACCATATTTTTGATAACCAATGCAGTTAAAATAGACGGCTAATAACTGCAACCACCCACGGTCTGCTTTACTGTGGTGTGTTATCACAGATAGAGGGGATCCCACTCCGTTTTTATTCAAATAAACAATTTAAAACAAAACGCATTGGGGTCCCCTTATTATTGATAGCCAACGGCAGCAAAGCTGACAGCTGAGGGCTGATATTATCAGGGTGGGAAGAGTCATAGTTATTGGTCTCTCACAGCCTGAAAATACTAGCTCGCAGCTGTCCCAGAAGTGGCGTATCCATTACATGCGCCAATTCTGTCACTTATCCTGGTTCATCCTGATTGCTCTGGTGCGGTGGCAATCAGGGTAATATATAATAATAATATAATAATAAGTTTTATTTCTATAGCGCCAACATATTCCGCAGTGCTTTACAATTCAGAGGGGACATGTACAGACAATATGAGACAATACAAAAATTAAGATACCAAGAGGAGTGAGGGCCCTGTTCGTAAGCTTACAGTCTATGAGGAAATAGGGGAGGCACAAAAGGTGAATGGGGGAGAAAAGCTTGTAATATATGGTCCAGCCATCAGTTTAATAGGGGTTTCAAAACCAGCTGCATGGACTGGCCACCAGTCAGAATTTATACATACAAAGTGTAAAAAAGTACATGGAGAGGAATGAAATCAGAAGATACAGGGGACAAGAATTGGAAGTAAATTTTATGAAGGGCAGAAAAGGACTAGATTAGATGAGGGAGGTGAGGACATAGGCTAGTCTAAAGAAATGCGTTTTTAGGGCCCGCTTAAAGGTGTGGATGTTGGGAATTTATCGGATTGTTCTTGGTAGTGTGCTCCAGAGCATAGGCGCAGCTCATATAGGGTTGATGAAAGCTGTGAATTGTCGAAAATCCTAGCTGCCCGTCACTGAGCCCCAGATCCCAAAAATTGAGCATGCTTCGTGTCTCTAAGAAATGGTGACAAAAGCGTAATTCTTTCTCTGACAAGTTTTTGATTTTTTGTTTCACCACTTAAATAAAAAGAAAACTATACATGTTTTGAATCTACAAACGCGCACTGACCTGGGGAAGCATACTGACAAGTCAATTTTACCATACAGTGAACATGGGAAATAAAATAAATAAAACAATTGGAACTGCACTTCTTTTGCAATTTCACCAGACATGGAATTATTTTTCTCGTTTTCCAGTAAAATCTGTGGCAGAATGAAAGGTGTCATTCAAAAGTACAACTCGTCCCACAAAAAACAAGGCCTCATATGGTTGCATTGATGGAAAATTAAAAAAGTTATGGGCCTTGGAAGAAAGGGAGGAAAAACAAAAACATAAAATGGAAAATTACTGTACCATGTGGTGAAGGGGCTAAAGAGGCCGTTGTACACCGAGACAGGTGAGCATTAAGTATATTTATTTTTACACCCTATATGTATATTATGCTCTGAGGTCTTGAAAGACTACAACATAATGTAGAATATTCAATTCACATGGAATAACTTAGATGAGAATTACATTTTCTTTCCAAATTTGAGTGAACTGCTAAATCTGAATTTCAGCAAATTCACGCACTATTAATACATAGTGGTCTTGCTTTTCTTTATAGTCCAAGAGCCATCCATTTTTTTTTAACAAAACTGGTATGCAATGGGAGAATTCATAATAATTTTGGGAGGCTATAGAGCAGTGGTTCCCAAACTCCAGTCCTCACGACCCCCAACAGGTCATGTTTTCAGTATTTCCTTAATATAGCACAGGTGATGCCTTGATAATGATTCCATCACCTTTTCAGTAAGGAAATCCTGACAATATGACTTTTTGGGGGCCATGAGGACTGGAGTTTGGGAAACACTGCTATAGAGTATCCTATTTCTTCTAATTTGTCGATTTCTTGGTTAGCAAAGCTCTATACAGCTTATACTGGAGATCAAACTTAGAGAACAATCCGTGATCACTTGCTCTATTCAGTAATTAAGTAATCTACATTGATCAACATTTGAAGGTTTATTTTCCGCATTATCGTGTCCTCCTTTGCATTTGTCTTTTGAGGGTGAACAGCCTTCTTTGGGATCTTCAAAGAGTTTGTGATGTTTTAAAGATGCAATATTCTCGAAATCACAGACTTGGAACGACCAAGGTCTCTTGCTATGGCTGATAGGGTCACCCCTTTGGCCTTCATATAGACAACCTGCTGCTGGAGGGTTTCAGTCACTTTGGAATGGTACACCAAGTTTTGCAAAGTCTGCAAAGTGGAAAGTTAAGCTACCAGTTAAATAGGGGTTGTCAGATAATTAAGGAAATTACCACCAGGCACCAGATTAACACCAATAAATTGCAAGTATCTGAAAGTATTTTCTAATTTTGATCCGTGTTCTGTTACATTTATCTAATTTACATTTTTATTATGTGCTTTACGATAAATTAAATTTATGAAATAGGCTTAAAATACTGCCAGCTTCCTCATGTTAGCATATAATCACACAGAACTACATAATGACCTTAACATTTAGGAAATTGTGTGTTCTCTAATTTTGGTCACCAGTGTATCATCACTAACAAGCCATTATGTGTTTTCTATTATATAATGGGTTGTATGTAAGCCATCACTATACTTTTTTAGTTTTAAGACTTAAGGCCGCTTTACACGCAGCGACATCGCTAGAGCGATGTCGTTGGGGTCAGAGAATTCATGACGCACATGGGGCCTCACTAGCGATGTTGTTGCGTGTGAAACGTAAGAGCGACCACTAACGAGCAAAAATACTCACCTTATCGTTGCTCGTTGACACGCTCCTCCATTCCCAAATATCGTTGCTGCTGCAGGTACGATGTTGTTCGTCGTTCCTGCGGCGGAACACATCGCTATGTGTGACACCGCAGGAACAAGGAACCCAACCTTACCTGCGGCCGCCCGCAATGAGGAAGGAAGGAGGTGGGCGGGATGTTCGTCCCACTCATCTCCGCCCCTCCGCTTCGATTGGGCGGCCGCTTAGTGACGTCGCTGTGACGCCGAACGAAACACCACCTTAGAAAGGAGGCGGTTCGCCGGTCACAGCAACGTCGCTAGGCAGGTAAGAAATGTCACGGGGACTAGCGATGTTGTGCACCACGGGCAGCGATTTGCCCGTGACGCACAACCGATGGGGGCGGGTGCACACGCTAGCGATTTTGCTAGCGAGATTGCAGCATGTAAAGCGGCCTTTAGACTGCATTTGCACATTTTTAAAAATGCAATTAAAACAAGAGTTTCAGGAAAGCGAAGTAGACTAAATATTTCATGTTGTTCATTGATTGATTTTTTTTCTCTTCTAGAATGCTATCACAAGCACTTTGGAATGGTGTGTGGCTGATATGGCATGTAGAGTAAACCTTATACTGTGAGAAGAGCTTAGTCAGCTTTAATGAATACTTTATATAGTGACTGCATTTACTGTCCAGGTGCCTGGGAGTTTAACTGATGATGGCATGCAGTTGTTAAGAAGACTTTATAAAGCCTTTTTCTAACATGCAAAAATACAGGGTTTTCTATAGGTGTCTGCACAATATGCAAAGGCATTTTATCGCATGTTTGTTGAATTTTGTATACATTTTCAGCTTTTTTGATGCATTATTTTAGTGCAGAAATGCTGCAGTTCTGGTTTTTAATAAGCATCATTGTCAAACTTCTCATAGAAGCCTATAAAAAAATGCACCAAAAAATGCACAGTATAATATTAGCTTTAAATGCACAGTGGGCATTAGTTTTCATAAAATCACTTGCATTTTGCTTACATTTTTAAGAACATATTTTCTGAACAAAAAATGAAATAGCAACAGGGTATTGTTTACACTACATGGGACCTTGGCCTCAGTGCATGTTACTACTATGTATATCCACTAGAGCAGGGGTCCCCAACCTTTTTTGCACCAGGGACTGGCTTCATCGAGACCATTTTTCCTTGGCCCAGCAGAGCAGGGTGTGTTATGATCCGGAACCAAGGAAGACCACCACAAATCATTGGTAAAAGGTGACAAGAGCATTGGCAACTAATCTGGCCGCCATCCCCTTACTAACCATCACAACTAGAAGTAGCCGAGGGGTGAACTAACATCCTGTGCACCGCGAACCCAGCCCGAGAACTAACTATCCTAAAAAGGAAGGAAAGATGAATAATTCTCTGCTTCAGAAAATAGACAAGAATAGCAAGCCCCCCACATTCAAAGACTGCGGTGATATAGGAAAAACACAATACACAGATAGATGACAGGATTAGCAAAATATGAGGCCCCCACTGACTAAAATAGGAAAGGATAGGAAAGGGACTGGTGGTGGCCAGAGTAAAACCCTGCAAAATTCCAAATTCCTGATAGTACAAAAAGGACCTCAGATCGTACGATCTGAACTCCATCCTATACCAGGTGCTTTTGTCATACCAATGAACAGAAAACAAGAATCATAACAAATTCAACAAGCCACAAACACATGGACCCAAAGGAGCTATACTCCAAACAGAACTGCAGGCAGTTCCCCAGCCATGCAACTGAGGGGAAAATCCCTGCATGCAAATAAACAGAAAACAACCACAGCAAATGACAAACCCAGATAAGAGCAGAAGAACCAAACAATAAATAAAGAGCAAGCACTTATCTGGGGTAGATGTGGTGTGGAGCAGAATGAAGCAGGATGGTGATACAAAGAACAACTGACATCCGGCAACAGCCTGCTATCAGACCAGGATTTAAATAAGCAGAGAGTTAGCAAAGGAAACGCCCATTGCACAACACACCTGGTCCAAGTCCAAACCATTCCTGGCCACCAGAGGGAGCCTTCCAGCAGCCAAAACATAACTAACATTCACAACAGGGGTGGAGGTGGGGCATGGGTGGGGCTTTGGTCATATGGAGCGTGATTATGGAGAATAAACAGCTAGCAGGACGGGAAAGAGGAGCTGACACATATGATGTTCTTGTCCCTGGTCCTGTCTGAGCAAATTCTGCGAGTAGAGTAGCAGAACTGTACATTGAGTCTCATTTCTACTTACCGGCGCTATACACCAAACAGCGTTTTAGACCGGGTATGTTGGCGGGTCCCTGGTGTACAGCGCTGTAGAACAGGTCCCTGCCAGGAGCTATGCTAGGAGCCACGATGCTGTGGCCAGATCACCAACCCACCCCAATGTACCCCACATAATGTACTATGCCAGGAGGCACATCTACAAAGTAAAAAAAAACAACAAATATACAAGAAATGGGAGGTGAATAGTCTATGAAATGCATTTCAATGCCAGACCAGTGTCTTTACCAGGCATAATGAAATCTAGTTGTTCCGTTCTACCCTCACCTACTGCATCCTCACCCACTTGTAGACTATGAGCCCTATATACATATACAGTATATCATATTCACTCACTGTATATTAATGGCAACATTTTGATTTCCGACTTACAATTGTTCGGTGATATCTAATAGTAACTGACTAATGTGTCTGCACTCTGGGTGTTATTTATTATTATAGAGTGCTATGACTACATGTCCCTAGCAGCTCATTAATCTTATCTCACAGACATTGGCGTCATGCTGACTTTTTTCTAACCACAGTCACTAACGTATCTGTCTACTTACTTCCTTTAAATTTCAGGCTGAAGAATGGATATTTTGTGTCCTGTGATTTCTTTTACTGTTGTAAATGACAAAAACAATGTTTGTAAAGCAGATTGATGATACTATACCCGAAATCTAGATCTCTGCTGAATTTCACCATAGCATATTGCAGCAGTACTTCATGTCTATGTAAGTAGTGGAGGCAAATGTAATATTTTTGATGAATGCTAAATATTAGAGCTGGGGCCCTGAATGATTGCTGTGTACCGTGACCTCTATCGACATGCAAATACTAGAAGGTAGCTAATAAAGAGCAGTAGTCCAACTGACACTACAGTCAAACTCTATGAGTGTTAAAGCACACCAATCACCAGGATTTTTGTATATAACCTAAAGCCAGTGCTGTTGTGAATGTCAGTTATGCTTTTGCTGCTGTGAAGTTCCCTCTTGTGGCCAGGAATGGTTTGGACAGAGACCAGGTGTGCTGGAGCAATGGGCGCTTCCATTGCTAACTCTCTGACTATTTTAAACCTTGGTCTGCTAGCAGTCTGAGCCGGTTGTCATTTGTTCTTTAGTTTACCAGCCTTCTCATCTTGCTACAGACCACATCTACCCCAGATAAGTGCTTTGTAGTGATGAGCGAGTACTAAAAAGCTCGGGTGCTCGAAGCTCGGGCCGAGCCTCCCAAGATACTCGTGTACTCGGCCCGAGCAACGAGCCCAATGTTATCCTATGGGAGACCCGAGTATTTTTGTGAAATGACCCCCGGCAGCATGTAGAAACCCTAAAAATGTCACAAAAGTCTCAGAAGAGTGCTCAAATGACATGGCAACAGCATGGGGAAGACCCCTTGAAGCATTTATCACTCAAAAGTCACAGCTCTGAACAATTTTGTCCGAGTTTTACGCCATTTTTACGGACTCACCTGAAAACCTTCCAAAATGACACCAAAATGAATTTTCATGGCGGAAATGTTAAGGGCACATACCCAAGACACGCCCCCCACACTGAGTGACAGGTGTCACACTGCACCCAATCACAGCAGCCGGTGGGCGTGTCTATACTGTGCAGTGAAATAAATAATTAAATAATTAAAAAAAACGGCGTGTGGTCCCCCCAATTTTAATACCAGCCAGATAAAGCCATACGGCTGAAGGCTGGTATTCTCAGGATGGGGAGCTCCACGTTATGGGGAGCCCCCCACCCTAACAATATCAGTCAGCAGCCGCCCAGAATTGCCGCATACATTATATGCGACAGTTCTGGGGCTGTACCCGGCTCTTCCCGATTTACCCTAGTGCGTTGGCAAATCGGGGTAATAAGGAGTTAATGGCAGCCCATAGCTGCCAATAAGTCCTAGATTAATCATGTCAGGCGTCTCCCCGAGATTCCTTCCATGATTAATCTGTAAATTACAGTTAAAAAACACACACACACCCGAAAAATCCTTTATTAGAAATAAAAAACACTAACAAAGTCCCTCATTACCAATTTATTAACCCCGACAAACCCTCCATGTCCGGCGTACTCCACAGTCCTCCAGCGTCGCGTCCAGCTCTGCTGCATGGAAGTGACAGGAGCTGCAGAATACACCGCCGCTCCGGTCACCTCCACGCAGCTAATGAGATGAGTATAGCGATCAGCTGCTGTCAGTCAGGTAACTCCCGGCCACCGCTGGATCCAGCGGTGGCTGCGATTAACCTCAGTGACAGCAGCTGATCGCGCTACTCACCGCCGCTCCGGTCAGCTCCATGCACCAACTGAGGTGAGTAGCGCGATCAGCTGCTGTCACTGAGGTTAATCGCGGCCACCGCTGGATCCAGCGGTGGCCGGGAGTTACCTGACTGACAGCAGCTGATCGCTATACTCACCTCAGTTGGTGCATAGAGCTGACCGGAGCGGCGGTGAGTAGCGCGATCAGCTGAGCTGTCACTGAGGTTAATCGCGGCCACCGCTGCATCCAGCGGTGGCCGGGAGTTACCTGACTGACAGCAGCTGATCGCTATACTCATCTCATTAGCTGCGTGGAGGTGACCGGAGCGGCGGTGTATTCTGCAGCTCCTGTCACTTCCATGCAGCAGAGCTGGACGCGACGCTGGAGGACTGTGGAGTACGCCGGACATGGAGGGTTTGTCGGGGTTAATAAATTGGTAATGAGGGACTTTGTTAGTGTTTTTTATTTCTAATAAAGGATTTTTCGGGTGTGTGTGTTTTTTAACTGTAATTTACAGATTAATCATGGAAGGTATCTCGGGGAGACGCCTGACATGATTAATCTAGGATTTAGTGGCAGCTATGGGCTGCCATTAACTCCTTATTACCCCGATTTGCCAACGCACTAGGGTAAATCGGGAAGAGCCGGGTACAGCCCCAGAACTGTCGCATATAATGTATGCGGCAATTCTGGGCAGCTGCTGACTGATATTGTTAGGGTGGGGGGCTCCCCATAACGTGGGGCTCCCCATCCTGAGAATACCAGCCTTCAGCTGTATGGCTTTATCTGGCTGGTATTAAAATTGGGGGGACCGCACGCCGGTTTTTTTAATTATTTATTTATTTATTTTACTGCACAGTATAGACACGCCCACCGGCTGCTGTGATTGGGTGCAGTGTGACACCTGTCACTCAGAGTGGGGGCGTGTCTCACTGCAACCAATCATAGGCGCCTGTGGGCGTGGAAAGCAGGGAATATGAGATGGCTGTGTGCAGAGCACAGCGCGCCGGCCGGTATAAAGGCTCGGTCACGCTGTGCAGGCCGGCCAATCACTGCAATTCCACAACTAACAGGGCTGTGGCATTGCAGTGGTCTGCCAGCCAATCCCTGCATGAGGGCTGGCTCTCAAAAGAGCGCCAACATGCAGAAATCAAGACCACGAGTAAAGCACGAGTATTGCAAAATTACTCGGTACCCGCCGAGTAGCCCGAGTACAGTGATACTCGTGCGAGTACCGAGTAGTAACAAGCATACTCGCTCATCACTAGTGCTTTGTTCTTTCTTATGTTGTTTTGTTCTTTTTGTTCTTATCTGGGTTTGTCATTTACTGTGGTTATTGTCAGTTCTTTTGCATACAGGAATCTTCCCTCTCCGTTGCTTAGCTGGGAAGCTCCCTGCAGCTATGTTTGGAGTATTGCTCCTATAAGTCCATGTATTTGTTGCTTCTTGAATTTGTAATTGTTCCTGCTTTCTGTTCATTGGTTTAACAAGAGCGCCTGATATAGGACGAAGTTCAGATCGTGCGATCTGAGGACTTTTAGTACTATCAGGTATTTGGATTTTTGTAGGGTTGTTTACTCTGAGCCAGTGGTATTTGGCACCTCCAAAGCTGATAAGGCTTTGAGACATCATGATAAGTGGCGACCCATGAATTAATCACATTACAAAGTAAATTAGTGGGATAAGGGAAGGGAGAAATCTCACCGAAATACCCAATAGATCCACAGGTGCACGGAAAATGGCTAGAGTCCATATGTGCCGTGATCATGAAAGCAGCCAGTGCTGCTCAGATCCGGACCTGCTGTGTGGCTCGAGGGATCCTCTGGAGACGCCGAATGAAAAGGGTGATGTAGTTGTATGGCCTGGACCGTATTTGGTTCGTGACACCACCCACGGTGTGTGGTGAAGTGGGACACCACTGCTGCTATTGTGGGATACCAAGGGGAGCTGTAATGGCAGCCAGATGTTAACCCCTCCGTGGGTAGGGATGGTTGCCCCGGGGCCCAGTGTCTCTGTGCAGGGTATGGCAATGGCAGGGGCTCGCGCACCCGAACGTAGCAGGGGATGGTTGGTTACTCACAAGCAAATGAATCACACGACTCTTTTGGTAAACCAAGGTGCTGGTGGCCAACCACCGCGGCCAGTTGTTCTCCGGTCCCCCACTTGGGCTGGTGGTCGATGTCTCTTCCTCTGCACTGGTTGTGTGTTTGCACTTCCCGGTGTGGAACACGGGAGTCCGCTCCCAGCTTTCTGTGTGCCTGAGGAGCCTTGCCCGCTGACGCTGACACGTGGCATCCATGGGCCCTGGCGGTTGCCCTATCCCCATCTGTGGGTGGTTGTCTGCTTTTGGGACTTTGGTTGGGACAGGACCTGTAATCCTGCCCTCAATTGGTTGATTAGCTAGGCTGTTGGTGCCGGTCCTGGCTTCAGGGTCCGAGTACCACCTCTGTGCACGGTTTCCTGTCGGGTCTCCGGTGTTGGTACCGGCGGGCTCCAACCCTGCTCCAGTCCTCCTCGGATCTGCCGAGCCATCTTCTCATCGCCTGCGGATGGAGACCACCGTCTGCCACCTAGCAAATGTACCAGGGCTCCAACCCTGGCACTGTTCAACTTGGACTTCTCCTCTGATGGAGCTACACCTAGCTCTAGCCCACACTCCTCTCCACTTGAACTACAAGCTTTGTCTGCCTGTTTTAACGCCCCGGGCTTTCCAGACCCCTAGGTGGGCGTTCCCTAACCGCCTGGTCCCGCCCACTGGTGTGCCTTTCTTGCCCTGAGGGGGGTGACTAGGGTTTCAGGTCGGCTGTATGTGACTTAGGTGAGGGATGGTGTTGTGCGGGGCCTAATGCGTGACTACCTGGTTTTGCCAGGGCATCACATTCCCCCTTGGTTTAATACCGACCGTCCACGGGATGTCCGACCACCAACATTTATTTTAACAGGAACTGAAAAGAGAAAAGATATAACATTTACAAGTATACTAACAGTGGTACATTTTGTTTTTCTTCCCTTAAGGGAGGCACTTTTCTTAAACGTTACACATGCAAAACTAGGACGGGACTGACCGGGTCCTTCTCACCTCACCCCCACCCAAAACAACTTCCCCCTAGTGCCACCAATAAGCACTGGTGCGCACCCCTTGCCCAAGTCCAGGACAGGTCCGGGTGTTGCCCTTACATGCCTGGTAAAAAGTTCCTTACCCAGCAGTCTTTTTCAAGGGCCCCACGTCCAGGGGACCCTTGACCCGGAGGGTAGTCACCGGTTTTGGTGGTGACGGGACCTCGGCCGACTCCACCGCAGGCCCTTCCTCCAATCAGCCTCTCCAGAGACTTCAGCAGGGTGAGAAAGTTGGTAAGGGACTATTTCCAAGGCCCAATAGTTTTTGGGTTGGCCTGCCAGTTCACGGCCATGGTCCATTTTTTTTTTTTTTAAACTTTGTAACCGCAAACTTTACAGGGTTAATGGTCCGAATGGGGAACTCACTTGGGGTAGCCGGTGATTCGCTACCTACCCTTCATCCTCGGGGCTGGAGAGTGGCGGAGAGGGGAAGAGGTAGTATCTTTCTCCCTCGCAAACCCATCTTTTTACATCTAGGGCAAACCATCCCCTCTCTCCACAATGCTGGGTATATGAAACTAAGTGGCCCTTTGCACATTATGACATCGCAAGCCGATTCTGCGATGCCGAGCGCGATAGTCCCCGCCCCCGTTGCCAGCAGCGATATCTTGTGATTGCTGCCGTAGCGAACATTATCGCTACGGCAGCTTCACATGCACTTACCTGCCCTGCGACGTTGCTCTGGCTGGCAAACCGCCTACTTCCTAAGGGGGCGGGTCGTGCGGCATCACAGTGACGTCACACGGCAGGCGGCCAATAGAAGCGGAGGGGCAGAGATGAACGGGACGTAAACATCCCGCCCACCTCCTTCCTTCCACATTGCAGACGGGACGCAGGTAAGGTGATGTTCCTCACTCCTACGGCTTCACACACAGCGATGTGTGCTGCCTGCTGGAACGAGGAACAACATCGTACCGTCGCTGCTGCGAAATTATGGAAATGTCGGTCCCTACACCGATCATACGATAACGACGCTTTTGCGTTCGTTAATCGTATGTAAAAGGAATCACATACTGTGATGTCGTCAGCGACGTCGGATGTGCGTCACTTTCGATTTGACCCCACCGACATCGCACCTGCGATGTCGTAGTGTGCAAAGTACCCCTAACTCTCCAGGCTCCAGGTCCCGGCCTGGGTGGCTGACAGGTAGATGAGGGGCCACATTCCTCTGGGACACAAAGATCTCGGCTTCCAGGCCCGGCTCATAGATAAAGCCCCATCCCTTCTGGGGGTTGAAGTGCCGGACCTGGCCTTGGTACGTTGGGCCCCGTATCCGGAAGGTGGTGTTCCGGAAATGGTCCTTTTCATTATATGTCCGGGATTGTACCTCCACTTTCCTCTTTTCCCGGGCCACTATCTCTTTGTTCAGCTGGCGCCGCTGCCGTTCCCAATATGGAGCACTTGCTGCATGCTCTGCTTCCACCTGCGCGGGGGCTGGGCCCAGCCGGACTCCCTCCGTGCCGGCTATGACCAGCATCACTACCAATGGAGGGCTTCGCTGTGTCGTGACCCACTCTTCTGCCCCACAGGTGCATTCCCACTGCGCCTCAGCCAAGTCTGGGAGCTTGGGAGCGGTCAACGTCTCTGGCGGCGCTGACTTCCGGTTGAGGGCTGTCTCCGCTGCGGCTGGGTGGACTGCCGGGGCCACCGTCATCGCAGGTGCTGCTTTCTCCAGAACTGGGGGTGATGTCGTCAGGGTCGCTGCCGGTCTCGGGGCCGGACGGGGTGCCTTCCGGGCTTTAGTCTGGCGTGGAGTTAGTACGGGGGCTGGACCGGTGACGGCCGGAGGGTTCTGCTGGCAGGTCCTTGTGGACAGATGTAGTGGGTACCACTGCCATGGCTCATGGCAGCGGACCATGCGGGGTGTTGGCCGCAGGTACGGGCAGCGCAGGAGGCGGCGTGGCGGACGGGGCATAGGTGGTGGGCCGGTCCCGACGGGACATAGGTGCGTGGGTCGCTTACCCGCTCCTCCGAGGCCGCCTCCACTTCATGGGCCCACATAGCTGCAGCCAGCTTCACCATCTCGGCCGTCCATCACTTCAGCAAGAAGCTAGCCTGAGCTTGGATCCTGCGGCACATGCGATCGGTCTGGGCTTCCACCCAATCGGCTGTTCCGGGCACGGGCTCCTCTACTGCTGGTTTGCCAGACTGGTCGGCCATGTTGCATTGTCGGTATCCAGGAACAAAAGGGTGGCAGAGTCCTGGCGTCTCTGCCCTTTATCTGCTCGGGTCACATGCTGCAGATTCTTCGCCCGCTTCCCCTTGGTCTTTTGCAAACACTCCCTCATGTGGCAGGTTATTTTCGTTTTCGGCCTCAGGGTGTTGTTTCCTTCTGGCAGTGTTCCCAGGGGGCGGGGTTTCAGCTTCACGGCCTTTCTCGGAATAAGATGCTGGGCTATAGTTTTTAGCGCCCAAAAATGGCGGGAAAAAATGTCGACTTCTGAAAATTTTTCAACAGATCACCGCTGACTGCCCAATTCAAGGCTCACTTCCACCAGGTAGGTGGATGGGTTTGAATCCTGTTCGTGACGCCAAGTTTCGGGGTGGGCCGCCCCCGTGCCAGCAGCCGGCGCTGCTCAGATCCGGACCCGCTGCGCGGCTCGAGGGATCCTCCGGACCCGGGGGTCACGCGGACACTCTGAATAAAAAGGGGGACGTAGTTGTACGGCCTGGACCGTATTTGGTTCGTGACGCCACCACCCATGGTGTGGTGAAGTGGGACACAGGGTATGGCAATGGCAGGGGCTCGCGCGACCGGACGTAGCAGGGGATGGTTGGTTACTCACAAGCAAATGAATCACATGAGTCTTTTGGTAAACTAAGGTGCTGGTGGCTGGCCGCCGCGGCCGGTTGTACTCCGGTCCCCCACCCGGGCTGGCGGTCGCTGTCTCTTCCTCTGCACTGGTTGTGGTTGTGTGTTTGGACTTCCCGGTGTGGAACACGGAAGTCCGCTCCCGGTTTTCTGTGTGCCTGAGGAGCCGTGCCCGCTTACACTGACCTGTGGGATCTATTGGCCCTGGCGGTTGCCCTATACCTATGTGTGGGTGGTTGTCTGCTTTTGGGACTTTAGTTGGGACAGGACCTGTAATCCTGCCCTCAATCAGTTGATTAGCTAGGTCTTTGGTGCCGGTCCTTGCTTCATCCGAGTGCACCCTCTGTGCACGATTTCCGGTCGGGTCTCCGGTGTTGGTATCAGCGGGCTCCAACCCTGCTTCGGTCCTCCTCAGATTTGCTGAGCCGTCTTCCGGTCTCCTGCTGATGGAGACCACTGTCTGCCACCTAGCCAAGGTACCAGGGCTCCGACCCTGGCACCATTCAACTTGGACTTCTCCTCTGCTAGAGCTACACCTAGCTCCAGCCCACAATCCTCTCCACTTGAACTACAAGCTTTATCTGCCTGTTTTCCCACCCCAGGCTGTCTAGACCCTTAGGTGGGTGTTCCCTAACCGCCTGGTCCTGCCCACTGGTGTGCCTCTCTTGCCCTGAGGGGGGTGACTAGGGTTTCAGGTCGGCTGTATGTGACCTAGGTGAGGGATGGTGTTGTGCGGGGCCTAATGTGTGACTACCTGGTTTTGCCAGGGCGTCACACATACGAAGCAACATGTGATGAAAATGACGGTACACTGATCTTCCATAAAAACATATCTTCATTCAAACATCCAAAGGTGTATTGAAAACATCAATCTTTATGTCAACATGGCCACACCTTACGCTTTTTGGAACACGTCCTTACTCTTAGGCGAGACGATGTTGGCTTAAAGATCGATGGTTTTAATACACCTATAGATGTTTGAATGAATCTACTCTTTTATGGAAGAGTGGGGTGTTTACGTCACAAGGCATATTCATTACTGCAGGACCTGAACACCACTGTGAATACGGAAGAGCAGCTGAGGCACCTGGACTAGGAATTCAGTTAGCAGAAGACTGAAGGATTAGGCAGGAAAATGAACGGAGTGAAACATTAGGTTCTAGGAGGACAGTGACATAAGTTTTAGCATTTTAGCTGTTCACCAAACCATATCCAACATACAATTATATAACCAATATGGGCTTAAACTGCAGACTCTTAGCTTTAACTTGAGGATATTCACATCCTACTTGTAGTAAGGGCTTAAGAATTACAGCCCAGAATGTAGCTGCTTTTTTTTCAGGGGACCGAAGGTAATTGGACTATTATCTAAAAAAAATGTTACTGGGGTCTATTTCCTCACTCATCCATCAATTAAGCAGGTAAAAAGTCTGGAGCTGATTCCAGGTGTGGCGTTTCCTTTTGAATGCTATCGCTGTGAACCCAAAACATGCAGTCAAAGGAGCTCTCAGTGGAAGATGATCAGACCAAAATTAAGGCCCCGTCACACTAAGCAACATCGCTAGCAACATCGCTGCTAACGAACAACTTTTGTGACGTAACAGCGATGTTGCTAGTGAAGTTGCTTAGTGTGACATCCAGCAACAACCTGGCCCCTGCTGTGAGGTCGTTGGTTGTTGCTGAATGTCCTGGGCCATTTTTTAGTTGTTGCTGTCCTGCTGTGAAGCACAGATCGCTGTGTGTGACAGCGAGACAGCAACAACTAAATGTGCAGGCAGCAGGAGCCGGCTTCTGCGGAGGCTGGTAACCACAGTAAACATCGGGTAACCAAGAAGCCCTGTCCTTGGTTACCCGATATTTACCTTTGTTACCAGCCTCCGCAGCTCTCAGCTGTCAGTGCCGGCTCCTGCTCTGTGCACATGTAGCTGCAGGACACATCAGGTAATTAACCCCATGTGTACTGTAGCTAGGAGAGCTAGGAGCCAGCGCTAAGCATTGTGCGCTGCTCCCTGCTCTGTGCACATGTAACTACAGCACACATCGGGTAATTAACCCAATGTGTGCTGTAACTAGGAAAGCAGGGAGCCAGCGCTAAGCAGTGTGCGCTGCTCCCTGCTCTCTGCACATGTAGCTACAGCACACATCGGGTAATTAACCCAATGTGTGCTGTAACTAGGAAAGCAGGGAGCCAGCGCTAAGCAGTGTGCGCTGCTCCCTGCTCTCTGCACATGTAGCTACAGCACACATCGGGTAATTAACCCAATGTGTGCTGTAACTAGGAAAGCAGGGAGCCAGCGCTAAGCAGTGTGCGCTGCTCCCTGCTCTCTGCACGTGTAGCTGCATGCCTGGTAACCAAGGTAAATATCGGGTTGGTTACCCGATATTTACCTTAGTTACCAAGCGCAGCATCTTCCACGCGGCGCTGCTGGCTGGGGGCTGGGATACTGGTTGCTGGTGAGCTCACCAGCAACTCGTGTAGCCACGCTCCAGCGATCCCTGCCAGGTCAGGTTGCTGGTGGGATCGCTGGAGCGTCGCAGTGTGACATCTCACCAGCAACCTCCTAGCAACTTACCAGCGATCCCTATCAGGTTGGATCGTTGTTGGGATCGCTGGTAAGTTGTTTAGTGTGACTGGGCCTTTAGGCTGAAGCAAAAAAAAACAAAAACCTTAGAACGAGATAGCAGAAATGTTAGGGGTTGCCAAATCAACAGTTTGATATACTCTGCAAAAAAAGAGCTCAGTAGGGAACTCAAAAAGGCCTTGAAGTCCACGCAAAAAACAACAGTGGTAGATAATCGAATAATTATTTCTATGGTGAAGAAAAATTCCTTCTCAACCTCCACCCAAGTGAAGAACACTCTCCAGGAATTCGGTGTTTCAGTATCAAAGTATCTCTTAACCATTAAAGTATCAACAAATAAAGGCACTGTATAGTTATAGTTCCACAGTTATAAGTTAATGTTTCCTTATCTTTTTACAATTAAGTAGAGATACTGGATTGTCTCCCATTGTCCCCAGACCTCAGTCCAATTTAAAGGCCCCGTCATACTAAGCAACATCGCTAGCAACATCGCTGGTAACGAACAACTTTTGTGACGTTGCTAGCGATGTTGCTGTGTGTGACATCCAGCAACAACCTGGCCCCTGCTGTGAGGTCGTTGGTTGTTGCTGAATGTCCTGGGCCATTTTTTAGTTGTTGCTGTCCTGCTGTGAAGCACAGATCGCTGTGTGTGACAGCGACAGAGCAACAACTAAATGTGCAGGCAGCAGGAGCCGGCTTCTGCTGAGGCTGGTAACCAATGTAAACATCGGGTAACCAAGAAGCCCTGTCCTTGGTTACCCGATATTTACCTTTGATACCAGCCTCCTCCGCTCTCACTGTCAGTGCCGGCTCCTGCTCTGTGCACATGTAGCTGCAGCACACATCAGGTAATTAACCCGATGTGTGCTGTAACTAGGAGAGCAAGGAGCCAGCGCTAAGCATTGTGCGCTGCTCCCTGCTCTGTGCACATTTAGCTGCAGCACACATCGGGTAATTAACCCGATGTGTGCTGTAACTAGGAGAGCAGGGAGCCAGCGCTAAGCATTGTGCGCTGCTCCCTGCTCTGTGCACATGTAGCTGCAGCACACATCGGGTTAATTAACCTGATGTGTGCTGTAACTAGGAGACTGGGGGCTGGTCACTGGTTGCTGGTGAGCTCACCAGCAACTTGTGCAGCCACGCTCCAGCGATCCCTGCCAGGGCAGGTTGCTGGTGGGATCGCTGGAGCGTCGCAGTGTGACATCTCACCAGCAACCTCCTAGCAACTTACCAGTGATCCCTATCGTTGTTGGGATCGCTGGTAAGTTGCTTAGTGTGACTGGACCTTAACACTTGTGGATAGAGTAGAAGAAAAAGCTGTATACATACCCAAGTGAGTCGACCAGTATACAACAACAATGGGAACGTGAAGAAGAGACCTGAGATCAAATTTAGGTTGAGGTATGCTTAAAACTAATGGAGAGCATGATCAGGAGGATTCAAGCAGTGTTTAAAGTCAAAAGGTGGATTTACAAAATACAGTTGAACCTTGGATTAAGAGTAACTTGGTTTGAGAGCGTTTTGCAAGACAAGTAAAGCTTTTTACAAATTTGTAACTTGGTTTAAAAGCAAAGCTTTGCAAGAAGAGCAAATACTCACCGTGCACACTTCCGGTTCCGTCCTTTCACCACGCTTTGAACCGCTCTGGAGCTAACTTTCTGTATATATGTACAGTATACAGTATACCATTATACCATTGTACAGTACAGTACAGTATATACTATATAGCATGTCTAACAATTTGCATTTGTGGATATAGTATTGTGCTTTCTTTCTACTGACCAGTATAGCACATTGCTTATACTCTACCTCCCGCACACCAACAATTTTATTGTAAGCTAAAGTGCAGTTTAATTTGTTTTTATGTTTTGTACTGTACTGTATTGTGTATTAGTGTACTGTAATAATTTTATATGAATACAGCAAATTATTTTGTATCACTGTAATAACTTTGTATAAATACAGCAAATATTTTTGGGTTGTGGAACGAATTGTCTGTGTTTCAATTATTTCCTATGGGAAAATTTGCTTTGATATAAGAGTAACTTGGTTTAAGAGCTCACTCCCGGAACCAATTATACTCATAATCAAAGGTTCCACTGTACTAACAAAATAATAAAAATTAAAATTTAGATTTTTAGGAACAAAACAGTAACAATGCAGTGACATGGCAAGAATCTGCATAAATAATCATATGCTAGATAGTTGCAAGTAAAATTTATGTATGAGATAGCCAGGATGATAGTCTAGAAAACAAAGATATTCTCATGTTCAAAGCTGGATGGTAGGATATGGAGCCAGAAAGCCATATGTTCAAGACATTGTGACAATGTTACTCTTTTGCTCATTAGTGTGTGTGTGTATATATATATATATATATATATATATATATATAGTATATATATACTAGAAGGTGGCCCGATTCTAACGTATCGGGTAGTCTAGAATGTGTATGTAGGTTAGCAGATTGAATAATAATATAATCAGTAAGTCTTGAATAATGATGATTCATTTTTTGCTCGTTGGTCTCCTGCTGTGGAGCACGTATCGGCGTGTTTGACGGTGGGATACCAACGATCTGAATTGGCAGGGAGCCGGGGTAAGCTAGTAACCCTGGTACACATCGGGTAACTATGCAAAGCGGTTTCCATAGTTACCCGATGTGTACGCTGATTAACAGCGTACGCCAGCTCCGGCACACGTGTGCCGAGAGCCGGGGTAAGCTCTTAACCATGTTACACATTGGGTAACTAAGCAAAGTGGTTTGTATAGTTACCCGATATGTACAATGGTTACCAGCCTACGCCGGCTCCGGCACACGTGTGCCAGGAGGCGGGGTAAGCTAGTAGTTTCACACATCCGGCTTTTCTCCACTTTGTCGGATCCGGCACACTGCCGTAGGCTGGTTTCAGATGTCCGTGTTTTAGGTATGTGTGACATCCGTTTTTAACACGGATGTCACACGTACCCATGTTATTCCATGATGTGCCACACACACACGGACCGTGTGACTTTTCAAGACCCCGCACGCACACATGCAGGCATCTCCGACAGCACGGATGTCACACGGATCGCACACTGATGTGATCCGTGTGACATCAGTGTAAAACATACCGGAGAAAATATGGGTCTTTTTAATAAAAATATTTTCTATATTTACTTCTCTCCAGCGATGCTGTCTCCGGCTCTGCTGCCTCCCGCTCCTTATCGCCGCTCATTATACTCACTGAATAATCAGTGCCCTGCGGAGCTGGAAGTGGGAACAGCGCTGGGGACTTCAGTGCCGGGGACTGCATCGCTGGGTGAGTATACAGCAGAGTGTGTGTGTGTGTGTGTGTGTGTATATACATGCATGTACGCTATGTGTGTATGCGCTTGGTGTATCCATGTGTGTCTGCTATGTGTGTATGTGTGCTCAGTGTGTGTTTGTGTATACATGCATGTGCGCTATGTGTGTATGCGTTCGGTGTATCCATGTGTGTATATGTGCTCAGTGTGTGTGTGTGTGTATACATGTATGTGCGCTATGTGTGTATGCGCTCGGTGTATCCACGTGTGTCTGCTATGTGTGTATATGTGCTCAGTGTGTGTGTGTGTATACATGCATGTGCGCTATGTGTGTATGCGCTCGGTGTTTCCATGTGTGTCTACTATGTGTGTGCTCAGTGTGTGTGTGTGTGCTTAGTGTGTGTGTATACATGCATGTGCGCTATGTGTGTATGCGCCGGTGTATCCATGTGTGTCAGCTATGTGTGTGTGTGTGTGTCTGTCTGTCTGCTATGTGTGTGCTCAGTGTGTGTGCTCAGTGTGTGTGTGTACATGCATGTGCGCTATGTGTGTATGCGCTCAGTGTATACATGTGGGTCTGCTATGTGTGTATATGTGCTCAGTGTGTGTGCGTGTGTGTGTGTGTGTTGATAGGCGGTCAAGAGCGGGAGGCAGCAGAGCCGGAGAAAGCAGGTAAATATGAAAAATATTTTTATTTCACAGACCCGTGTTTTCTCCAGTACCTGTCACATGCATGCAAACATGGATGTCACACGTATGACCATAACCATGCGTGTGACTGGTACCTGATTAAACACGGACGTCTGAAAGCAGCCATACACTGTGTACAGTACAGTGGCCGCACTGCAACTTCCTGGTCACATGCTCCGATCACATGACAACATGTGATCGGACCTTATTGTGCGGCCACTGTAGTGTACACAGTGCACGGGAGCGCGCCTGATCCGACAAAGTGGAGAAAAGGTAAGTAACTATTCAAAGCGACAGTGCTGACGTGTGCCGGGAGCCTGGGTAAGCTAGTAACCATGTTACACATCGGGTAACTAAGGAAAGCGGTTTCTATAGTTACACAATGTGTACCATGGTTACCAGCCTACGCCGGTTCCAGCACACGTGTTGGAGCTGGGGTAAGCTAGTGGTTTCACACATCCGGCTTTTCTTCACTTTCTCTTGCCGGTGTGGGCTTCCGGGGGAGCAGCAATCACATGGAAGTCGGGGCTCCGTGTGGGTTCGGGGAATGCATGCGGGGGCGGGGCCAGGGCGAGCATCCAATGCGTGAGGGGGGCGGGGCCTGGCCGAGCGGCCAATGCGTGCAGGGGGCTGAGGTGAGCGCCAATCCGTGCGGGGGGCGGAGCCAAGGCAAGGCGAGTGGCCAATGCAACAGTTGTCACTGTAACGACATAATTTTGGAGCAAGACAGACAGACAGACAGAATAAGGCAATTATATATATATATATATATATATATATATTAATTATCTGTAGTACCCGGGCGTTGCCCGGGATAGTAACTGTCTCTCTGTCTCTGTCCCAGTCTCTGTCTGTGTGTCGCTGTCTGTCTCTTTCCTTGTCTGTCTGTTTCTATCTCTCTGTCTGTGTTAGAATCAGTCTGTCTCAATCTCTGTATCTGTTTGTCTGTCTCTCTTTCTCTTTGCCCGTCTGTCTCTTTGCCCGTCTGTCTCTTTGTCCGTCTGTCTCTTTGTCTGTCTGTCTCTTTGCCCGTCTGTCTCTTTCCCCGTCTGCCTCCTTCCCCGTCTGTCTCTTTCTCGGTCTGTCTCTTTCTCGGTCTGTCTCTTCCTGTTCTGTCTCTTTCCAGGTCTGTCTCTTTCCAGGTCTGTCTCTTTCTAGGTCTGTCTCTTTCCAGGTCTGTCTCTTTCTAGGTCTGTCTCTTTGATCGTCTGTCTCTTTGCAGGCTTGTCTTTTCAGGGCTGTCTCTTTGCCAGGCTGTCTCTTTCTAGCTCTGTCTCTTTCTAGGCCTGTATCTTTCTAGGTCTGTCTCTTTATAGGTCTGTCTCTTTGCAGGGCTGTCTCTTGCCCCGTCTGTCTCTTTCCCGCTCTATCTCTTTCCCGCTCTGTCTCTTTCCAGGGCTGTCTCTTTCCAGGGCTGTCTCTTTCCAGGGCTGTCTCTTTTCCCATCTGTCTCTTTCCGCTCTGTCTCTTTGCCCATCTGTCTCTTTGGGCATTTGTCTCTTTGCCCGGCTGTCTCTTTGCCCGGCTGCCTTTTTTCAGGGCTGTCTCTTTCCAGGGCTGTCTCTTTGCCCGTCTGTTTCGTTTCCCAGTCTGTCTCTTTGCCCGGTCTGTCTCTTTGCCCGGTCTGTCTCTTTGCCCAGTCTGTCTTTTTCCCATTCTGTCTCTTACCTGGACTGTCTCTTTCCAGGTCTGTCTCTTTGCCCGTCTTTCTCTTTGCCCGTCTGTCTCTTTGCCCGTCTGTCTCTTTGCCAGTCTGTATCTTTACAGGTCTGTCTCTTTACAGGTCTGTCTCTTTCCAGGGCTGTCTCTCTCCAGGGCTGTCTCTCTCCAGGGCTGTCTCTTTCCAGGGCTGTCTCTTTCCAGGTCTGTCTCTTTGTCCGGCTGTCTCTTTGCCCAGTCTGTCTCTTTGCCCGGCTGTCTCTTTGCCCAACTGCCACTTTCCAGGGCTGTCTCTTTCCAGGGCTGTCTCTTTGCCCGGTCTGTTTCTTTGCCCGGTCTGTCTCTTTGCCCGGTCTGTCTCTTTGCCCGGTCTGTCTCTTTTCCGGTCTGTCTTTTTCCCATTCTGTCTCTTTCCTGGACTGTCTCTTTCCAGAGCTCTCTCTTTCCAGGGCTGTCTCTCTGCAGGGCTGTCTCTCTCCAGGGCTGTCTCTCTCCAGGGCTGTCTCTTTCCAGGTCTATCTCTTTCCCTGGCTGTCTCTTTCCAAGGCTGTCTCTTTCTAGAGCTGTCTCTTTCCAGAGCTGTCTCTTTCCCCGGCTGTCTCTTTCCCCGTCTGTCTCTTTCCCCGTGTGTCTCTTTCCAGGTCTGTCTCTTTCCAGGTCTGTCTCTTTGCCCATCTGTCTCTTTGCCCGTCTGTCTCTTTCCCCGTGTGTCTCTTTCCAGGGCTGTCTCTTTCCCCGTCTGTCTGTCTGTCTCTTTCCCTATCTGTCTCTGTCTGTGTCTGTCTGTCTTTTTTTCTGTCTCTCTATCCATCTCTCCACCGACATCATATAACCTCACGCATAAGCTTCAACTAACAGTTTATTTTGTTCCTATAGCAACCACTGACAGTTGCTATTAATAACCTATAGCTCCCACCTCCATTCAGTTTAATGGCGGCAAAATTTTAGAGACTAACTGTAAAGCACGGGGTTACATTTTTCTGTCAAAACATAGTCTACGACGCTCCCTGGGTCACATGAGGCGTCTGTGCAAAATTTCGTGATTGTAAATGCGACGGTGCGGATTCCTTTAGCGGACATACATACACACACATACACACAGCTTTATATATTTTATATATCTATATATATAATTGCCTTATTCTGTCTGTCTGTCTGTCTGTCTGTCTGTCTATCTGTCTGTCTATCTGTCTGTCTGTCATGCTCCAAAATTGTGTCCTTACGGTGACACAAAGCTGATTGGCCGCTGGGCTCGCCATGGCCCCGCCCCCCCACACGGATTGGCCGCTCGCCCAGGCTGCGCCCCCACACGGATTGGCCAGCCGCTCGCCCAGGCTCCGTCCCCCCCACAGATTGGCCTCTCGCCCCGGCACCCTGCAGGCATTGGCAATTCGGCCACGCCACGCCCCGCCCCCCTCACGCAATGCACGCTAGCTCTGGCCCCGCCCCCTCCCTCCCCCCGCGCATTCCCCGAACTGACACGGCTGTCACGGAGGTGAGAACTGTACTCCCCCCCCCCCGCGCATTCCCCGAACTGACACGGCTGTCACGGAGGTGAGTACTGTACTGATCATGGGGAAGGCTGGGAGGGGGAGGCTGATGCTGGGGGAGACTGGGAGGGGAAGGCTGATGCTGAAGGAGGCTGGGAGGGGGAGGCTGGGAGGAAGGAGGCTGGGAGGAGAGAGGCTGATCCTGGGGAAGGCTGGGAAGGGGAGGCTGATGCTGAGGGAGGCTGGAAGGAGAGAGGCTGATGCTGGGGGAGGCTGAAAGGAGAGAGGCTGAGGCTGGGAGGAGAGAGGCTGATGCTGGGGAAGGCTGATGCTGAGGGAGGCTGGGAGGGGAAAGCTGATGCTGGGGAAGGCTGGGATGACGGAGGCTGGGAGGAGAGAGGCTGATCCTGGGGAAGGCTGGGAGAGGGAGGCTGATGCTGGGGGAGGCTGGAAGGAGAGAGGCTGATGCTGGGGGAGGCTGGAAGAAGGCTGGAAGAAGAGAGGCTGATGCTGGGGGAGGCTGATGCTGGGGGAGGCTGGGAGGAGAGAGGCTGATGCTGGGGAAGGCTGGGAGGAGAGAGGCTGATGCTGGGGACAGAGAGGAGAGGCTGATGCTGGGAGGAGAGAGGCTGATGCTGGGATGAGAGAGGCTGATGCTGGGAGGAGAGAGGCTGATGCTGGGGGGGGCTGGGAGGGGGAGGCTGATGCTGGGGGAGGCTGGGACGAGGGAGGCTGATGCTGGTGGAGGCTGATGCTTGGGGAGGCTGATGCTGGGGGAGGCTGGAAGGAGAGAGGCTGATGCTGGTGGAGGCTGATGCTTGGGGAGGCTGATGCTGGGGGAGACTGGGAGGGGAAGGCTGATGCTGAGGGAGGCTGGGAGGGGGAGGCTGGGAGGAAGGAGGCTGGGAGGAGAGAGGCTGATCCTGGGGAAGGCTGGGAACGGGAGGCTGATGCTGAGGGAGGCTGGAAGAAGAGAGGCTGATGCTGGGGGAGGCTGGAAGGAGAGAGGCTGATGCTGGTGGAGGCTGATGCTTGGGGAGGCTGATGCTGGGGGAGACTGGGAGCGGAAGGCTGATGCTGAGGGAGGCTGGGAGGGGGAGGCTGGGAGGAAGGAGGCTGGGAGGAGAGAGGCTGATCCTGGGGAAGGCTGGGAAGGGGAGGCTGATGCTGAGGGAGGCTGGAAGGAGAGAGGCTGATGCTGGGGGAGGCTGGAAGGAGAGAGGCTGAGGCTGGGAGGAGAGAGGCTGATGCTGGGGAAGGCTGATGCTGAGGGAGGCTGGGAGGGGAAAGCTGATGCTGGGGAAGGCTGGGAGGATGGAGGCTGGGAGGAGAGAGGCTGATCCTGGGGAAGGCTGGGAGAGGGAGGCTGATGCTGGAGGAGGCTGGAAGGAGAGAGGTTGATGCTGGCAGAGGCTGATGCTGGGGGAGGCTGGAAGGAGAGAGGCTGATGCTGGTGGAGGCTGATGCTTGGGGAGGCTGGGAGAGGGAGGCTGATGCTGAGGGAGGCTGGGAGGAGGGAGGCTGGGAGAGGTAGGCTGAGAGAAGAGAGGCTGATGCTGGGGGAGGCTGATGCTGGGGGAGGCTGGGAGAGGGAGGCTGATGCTGGGGGAGGGTGGGAGGAGAGAGGCTGATGCTGGGGAAGGCTGGGAGGAGAGAGGCTGATGCTGGGGACAGAGAGGAGAGGCTGATGCTGGGAGTAGAGAGGCTGATGCTAGGATGAGAGAGGCTGATGCTGGGAGGAGAGAGGCTGATGCTGGGAGGAGAGAGGCTGATGCTGGGGGCAGAGAAGCTGATGCTGGGGGCAGAGAGGCTGATGCTGGTGCAGCATGGGGGATGGAGCACGATGGGGGGGTGCGCAGCATCGGGGATGGAGCATGATGGGGGGTGCGCAGCATCGGGGATGGAGCATGATGGGGGGGTGCGCAGCATCGGGGATGGAGCACGATGGGGAGTGCGGAGTATGGCGGATGGAGCACGTTTGGGAGTGCGCAGCGTGGCGGATGGAGCACGTTTGGGAGTGCGCAGCATGGCGGATGGAGCACGTTTGGGAGTGCGCAGCATGGGAGATGGAGCACGATGGGGGGTGCGCAGCATAGGGGATGGAGCACGATGGGGAGTGCGCTGCATGGGGATGGAGCACGATGGGGAGTGCGCTGCATGGGGGATGGAGCACGTTTGGGAGTGCGCACCTCCCCCCAACACACACACACACACACACACAGCGCGCGCGCGCACTGCACAACACACCACACACCACACACACACACACTGGGAACCACAAACAACTGCCCTACACAGACACCCACACACACAGACAACGCTGCACACACACAACACCCAACACACAAACACCGCGGCACACACAAATATACGCACATACCGCACAACACACACATTGCACAAAACATACCTCCCCCCAAAACACACCACACACACACAAACCGCGCAACACACACACACAACGCTACAGACACACAGCGCTCCACAAACAACGCAACACACGCAACACACATACAACACCGCTCTCACCCCCCGTCACACCCAGACAACACCCAGAACATGTACAGCGCCCTACACAAACACTTGGTAACTACACACAACAACATCTATATATATATATATATATATATATATATATATATATATATATATAACAAAAATCATACATGAACTACACAATACGTAAATTCTAGAATACCCGATGCGTAGAATCGGGCCACCTTCTAGTATATATATATATATACACATTTAGGTACTTGAAAAATGCATCAAATGAAAAACTGAAATGTCTCGTATCTTGGTGAATAATATAATAATATTTATTAATTTATGTAGCGCCAATGATTCCACAGCGCTTTACATACATTGGCAACACTGTCCCCATTGGGGCTCACAATCTAAATTCACTATCAATATGTCTTTGGAGTGTGAGAATGAACCAGAGGAAACCCACACAAACACGGGGAGAACATACAAACTCTTTGCAGATGTTGTCCTTGGTTGCATTTGAACCCAGGATCCCAGCGCTGCAAGGCTAACCACTGAGCTACTAGGCAGTGCTAACCACTGAGCCACCATGTCATAAATTCACCTTGTCATCTATTTTTTTTCTCTGAAATGTGTTGGTTAAAATGTCACAATACTTAAAAAAATCATCCTGAATTTACTTTATGTTTTTAGAAAAAGAAATCTCTAATTTTCACTAGGATATTTTATATTTGAAGTAGCAGAAATTCAAAGTATCCTCCTGCTAAAGCTCAGATAAAAGGATAAAAGGCCAGTCTCTTCTCATATTGTTGAAATGCATACTGAGTAAAGTAGGATATCTGATATGTTAGAACACCAGTATGTATAGAAACACATGCACATCTATTGTTACATTCACTCATTTTTACGTATTGGATTACCAACAACTAATTTCTCTCAGAATTCACATTGGTAATATTTTCTAGCTTGCAGTTCAGCATTGCTACCACCAGATGGCAGAAAAGGAGGAAGCTTTGCCTTCTTTTCCTTAACATACAGTGTATTATAAAAGAAGTAGCTATTCATCTACCATTCACCCATTTATATAGTACACTTTGAGAACATTATACTATTACCATGTTATTAATACTGGTATCATGTTCTGCAGTCAAACCTCACTCTATGACATTATATGTTTCTCTATTGTTACAAGAAACACAAATGCTGTATTAGCCTTATGTAAAACAGTGTATATGTTATTGCAATGTAACTGAGTCTATACTATTATCACCTAATTACAATACCTGTTTATTAGGCATGAGCGAACCCAAACTATAAAGTTCGGTATCCGTAAAGAACACCTTGATTTTGGTGCTGAACACTGAACCCAGACTTTTGACTGTACGTGCGGTTCCTGTTCAGGCTTGTCACCCAAATAAAGCTTATTGAAAGTTTTCAGAGCAGCCAATCAGAAAACGTTTAGGTTGTGGGCAGGAAAAATCACTGTAAAAAAAAAAAAGAAGCAAAATGGTTAAAGCATATTTACCAGTCTCTGCGGTGCGGCTGTAACTCTGCTTCCGGGTCCGCTTATTACATCTCATGCATATTCCCTGCTTCCCCCATCCACCGTCTTTGACAGCGTCTGTGATTGTCTGCAGTCAGACTGGCGGGATTCCAGTGCCTCTGATTGGTTGCCCTCACAGAGGCTGTCCGTCTACCCGAGTAAAGTGTGAAAATGAATAAATAAATTTAAAAAATGATTTAGGGTGTCTCGTTTATAGCTACCCAGTGCATATAAAGCAGATGGCTCCAGGCTGCAGCCCCCAGCTGTGTGCGATATCTTAGCTGTGTAACAAAATAAGAGGAACCCCAAGTGGCTTTTTTAAATTATTTAAATAAATAATTTTAAATAACAGCATGTGCTCCCACCCATTTTGATACCCAGCTAAGATAAAGCTTACAGCTGGGGGCTGGTATTTTCAGGCCAGGAAGGCCCAAGGTTATTCGGCCCTTCCAGCCTAAATACAGCAGCCCGCAGCAGGCCAGAATTGTAGCATCTATTAAATGCAACAATGCCGGTGCTTTACCTAGCTCATTCGGGTTGCCCTGATGCAGTGGAAATCAGGGTAATATAAGGGTTTAATGATAGCTGAGATTTATCAGCTGTCATCAGGCCCTGAATTAGTAATGGGTAGTGGTCTATTAACAATCCTTTAAGTGAAAACAAATAAAACACAAACACCAAAAAAAGTCCTTGAAATAAAATACACTTCTTCTGGCATCTTCTGGCGAAAAAAATGTATCTAAACGCCCTATGTGGTTTGATGCAATATTGATGCGGGTTTTTTTTTTTTGCTAGGAGATGCAGATTTGGTGCAGAAATTTGATGTATAAATATCAGCACCAACAACCTTGTCTGTCTTGGTGAGCCTTATATGGGCCAAGGCGGATGCTCACATAGGATCACATAGGATCACGCCAGGCTATCTACAACAGCCTGACATGGAGCCCAACAGAGTGTAGCTTACCAGAGTGAGGGAGGCTAGGCTCGGATCTGGGACAGGTGCATAACAACATGTAAACAACAGTGTCACAAAAATTGGAGTACATTTATATAACTGAACCATAAGGTAGAATCAATGGAGTAATTATGGTATATATTTTTTATGAAGTTGGAAAGCTCCTTCTAAAAGAAATATCCCACCACAATGTCCGGGTGGAAGAAATCCAGAGATTCCAAGAGAGAGCACAATTTAAATGAGGTAATTGGAGAAAGGACAATTACAGTAAACAACTCATTGATGTGCACTAATATTCCCGCTTCTGAAATTTCCCACTATGGCTTGAAGCTATTCAATGGCTCAATTGTCTCGCTGCGTATAGCAAATCTAATATTATTTATGGTGGATGATTCACAAGCCATTTAAAAATGACTGAAGGCGTTAGCGACATCCACAGATTCTTTTGTGAAGACAATAATTTAAAAATGTATTTCTTCACAGTCTGTTGATACATATCTTACTGGCCCTGCTAATATGGTTAGATCTAAATATCAACTATATATCACGACAAAATTTTAAATCTGTTTGATGTATTTTATTTTGGATGCCATAGCTGGGGTATGATGTACTCTTAAGCCCCTTTCACACAGCGTTATGACCTCCATTCAGTGGTCCTACCAAGGTTGGGAATTTTGGGGAAAACCACAAATGGGGTTTTTCAGGGTCACAGAGACGGATTTCAAATCGATCTGTGCAGATATAAATGAATCAGACAACAATGATCACGCCAACACGTATTCACTGTTTAAGCAGAAACTAGCTTCTGACTCGTGTATTAAAAAAATCTTGTGATTATACAATACAATATTCGATTTCGACCTTGGAGCAAGAACAAGGAGTCAACATCCTTTCCGCACACCACATCTCACATGCCACAGTGTGAACCAACTGATTATAAATTCTCTCAGTATGTTATCAATACCTCTTTGTTCATTGTTCCTTTAGGCTTCATTATCTTTAACACTTTGCGAAATACACATCTTAGAATAATATTATGGCGTCTATGCGATTGTCATATAGACACACAGATAATTATGCAACAACATCTATAATTTGATTATTTACATACACAGATCATCTTATTACATCTGGACAAACAGCCTATAGCCCAGGCCTACCCTCACAGTCTCATCTGGGCTTCCATCCGAACACCCTGCAAAATAGGCTTAGGACACATGCGTCGACTGTGCCATTGACTGTAAAGGTGCAGACGGAGTCACTGTGCACTCTGTTGTGCACCATTTTGGGGAGTTTACGTTTACTGGAGGCGGACATCCAGACACAGTCTACTATGTCTAGGTGTCTGCTTCCAGAGAGCGTATACTCCAAAAAATGTTGCAGGACAGAGCACACGGTGACGCTGTCTACACCATTATAGTCAATAGCTCCATCGGCGCATACATTTGAAACCCGTTTTGCGGGGTGTTCAGATGGAAGCCACGATGGGACCACTGAACGGAGGTCACAACGCAGTGTGAAAGCGGCCTTAAACGCTTCACCTCAATCCCTTCAAAAACTCATGTACCAGAAAAACAGATTTTTGGAACAATCTTCAACTTTAACTGCTAATAGAAGTACCGTATGTTGTTTTCAGTAGAAAGATCCTCAGTCATTGACCGATAGAATAATCTTACAGTAACGCTGTTGCAGGAGTACAGTAGTAAGGAACAGTCAAGATTCAAGGATTGTCAATGAAAAAGAACACAGAATGCAATAGGCTAGAGCAGGGGTGTGCATTAATTTTTTTGAGGGGTTATATGAGAGACCACGACTGGTATGGAGGGCCAAACCAATAGGCTGAAATTTATTCTACTCAATATTATTAATTAACATAGTAATTGTAATAATTAATTATTTTATATTAATTGAATCACTTAATATTGATCAGATTTAAGTATGCTAACATCCCCCTATACACATTACATCACAAATATTCGGCAATATTCGGCTTTGCGAATATTCGATGAATAGGTTGCCGCTATGCGAATATTCGATGCGCATTGTAAGTCTATGGGAAGCCCGAATAGTTGCTATTCGGGTTTCCCATAGACTTACATTGCGTATCGAATATTCGCAAATAGTTGAATAGTGGCGACCTATTCGTCGAATATGGGCGTAGCTGAATATTTGAAGTATTCGATTATCAATAATTATGAACTCACACACAGTCCCACTATATACAGTGTGATCCTCCACACAGCCCCTACATACCGAGCTCTCACACAGCGAATTACATATAGTATGAGCCCCCACATAGTCACTATATACAGTATGAGCCCTCATATAGCTCCTTATATACAATATGAACTCCAACATAGCCCCCTATATGCAGGATGAGCCTTTTCAGCCTCTAAATTCATTATGAGCCCCACATTGCCACCTATATACAGTATGGGCTTACCCCGCCTCCTGTATACATTTCTAAGCCACTATATAACCTCCTATATACATTTCTAAGCCAGCACTCTAATTGGTGGTGGGTGTTTTCAGACTGATATGCAGTGTAAGTTTTTCATCTGACCAGAGAATCTTCTTCCACATGCTAGCTATGCCCTTTACCTGGCTTTTTTCAAACGGGACTTGTTGGAGCTTGCTTTCAAAAATAGCTTTCTTCTTGCTAGTCTTCCCTAAAGTAAAGAATTGTGGAGTATACGACTAATGCGGGCGTCACACAAGGCGATCTATCGTGCGATAGATCGTCGGGGTCACGGTTTTTGTGACGCACATCCAGCTTCATTGGCGACGTCGTCCCGTGTGACACCTACGAGCGATCGCAAATCGGTGAGAAATCGGGTATCGTGTACTCTTTGTTTATTTTTAAAAAATTGTTTATTTTACTTTGCGCAGGTTGTTCATTGTACCCGGGGTAGCACACATCGCATTGTGTGACACCCCGGGAACGATGAACACAGCTTACCGGCGTCCCGCGGCACCCGCCGGCTATGCGGAAGGAATGAGGTGGGCGGGATGTTTACGTCCCGCTCATCTCCGCCCCTCCGCTTCTATTGGGCGGCTGCTGTGTGACGTCGCTGTGATGCCGAACATCCCACCCCCTTCAGGAAGTGGATGTTCGCCGCCCACAGCGACGTCGCTTAGCATGTAAGTGCGTGTGACGGGGGTTTAACGACTTTGTACGACACGGGCAGCGATTTGCCCGTGACAGCCAAACAACGGGGGCGGGTACGATCGCTCGTGCAATCGCACGATAGATCGTACCATCGCACAATAGATCGTACTGTGTGAAGCCCGCATAATAGTTGTCCTGTGGACAGATTCCTATCTGAGCCATAGATCTTTGCAGCCCCTACACTGTGACCATGGACCCTTACTGCAACTCAAATTAGTGCTCTCCTTGTTTGGTATATCAGTTTAGGTCGAGAGCCATGTCTGTAGGTTTGCAGCTGTGCCATATTCCTTCTATTTTTGGATGATAAATTGAACAGTGCTCTGTCAGATGATCAGAGCTTGGGCTATTTTTTTTTTATAGCATAACCCTGCCTAACTCTTTTCTACAACTTTATTCCTGACCTGTCTGTTGTGTTCCTTGGCTTTCATTACACTCTTTTATCCCTAATGTTCTCAAACAAACCTCTGATCCATTCACAGTTATACTGAGAACAAATTACACACAGGTGGACTGAATTTACTAATTAGGAAACTTTTGGAGGCAATTGGTTTCTCAGAATTTTATATAAGGATATAAAGCACGTCATAATTTTAAGATTTATATTTTTAAATATTTAGAAAACCCTTGTATCATTTTCTTTACACTTCACAAATACTTGCTAATTTGTGTTATTATATCACTTGAAATATCAATAAAATACATTTGTTTAAGTTTTACCATATAGTATACTGGAAAATTGCAAAAAAAAGTTCCAAGTGCAGAAAATTGCAAAAAAAAGTGCAATTGCACAATAGTTTTTGGGATATTTCATTCACTTTGTTCACTATATGGTAAAATTGATGTAATAGTGTGATGCCTCAGGTTGGTACAAGTTCGTAGACATCAAACATGTATAGGTTTACTTTTATCTAAGGGGTTAAAAAATTCACAAGTTTTGACACCATTTTCCAAGACCCATAGAATTCTCATTTTTCGGGATCTATGGCTCAGTGACAACTTATTTTTTTGCGTCTCGAGCTGACGTTTTTGATGGTACCAGTTTTGCTCAGATGCTATGTTCTGATCACCTGTTATTGCATTTTAAACAAAATTTGCGGTGACCAAAAAAACGTAATGTTGGCGTTTGGAATTTTTTTGCCACTACGCCGTTCAACAATCAGATTAATTGATTTTATATTTTGATAGATTGGGCATTTCTGAGCTCGGCGATACCAAATATGTATATATATATATATATATATATATATATATATATATATATATATATAATTTTCAATGGGGCGAATGGGGGATGATTTGAACTTTTAGGTTTTTTATTTTTTTTTTATTTTTTTTAAAACTTTTTTCACTTTTTTTTATTTTACTAGTCCTCCTAGCTGGCTATAAAGATCAGCAGTCTGATTGCTTGATCATTTCTCCTGATCAGAGCTGCACAGCTTTGATCTGCTGAAATGCTGCTCTCCTATTATAGACGGTGCTCTTCTGGCAGTAAGAGTAAGTGAGTCATGATAGCTTCAGGAGTCATTCCATGACCCTCTGCTTCCATCGGCTCCACATGATCATGTCACGTGACTTCCAATGGCAGCGGGTAAGTGCACGCTTACCGTGGCGGGCATTTACATTGCGCTGTCACATTTTGACAGTGCAATATTTAAAGAAAATAGGGGTGCACAGCCACTTAATGATCATAAATGGGAGTGCAGCCTTTTGTGTAGAAGGTTAATGTCAATTGAGAAGAGAAAGGCTACACAAAATAGAGGCGCACATCCAAATTAGATATGACAATACTAGAATTTTATTAAATCCATGAAAAACCACACAATTAAAAAATATTAAAAACATACACAAAATACAAAATGACCTCTGGATAATTTAGCCATGGCTACAAAAAGAGAAACCAATATATAGAAGTCAAATGCAGTTTAAGGCAGGTAGATGATACAATTCAATCACAGATAATTAGTATTAACCTAGTTCATAATAGTTAGTGGGATATAGCCTGAATTCAACAGGGGATAACACCATAAATACAGAATTTTCCCATATAAAATATTCTAACATCATTTATCCATATATGTATATATATATATATATATATATATATATATATATATATATATATATATCAAATACAGAAGGTCCAACCCACATCAATTCTCTTCTCAATTGATTTTGACAGTCTAATGCAAGGGGTTAACAGGCGTGAGTGAATTGTGGATCAACCCATGCCTGATAGCCACACATGTCAGCTGTTCAAATCAGCTGACATGTGCAGGACTCACCGCCGGTTCAACGCAGCAGCCGACGGTGATTACTCTGACACAATTCATGACGTACACAGTACATTATGTGTCATGAAAAGGTTAATTACTTACATTACCTAATATTTAATTTTTCATATTTATATTTAGTGTATATACAGTACCGTATTTTTCGGACCATAAGACGCACTTTTTTTGTCCCCGATGTTGGGGGAACGTGGGGGGTGCGTCTTATGATCTGAATATAGGGCTGTGGGGAATGAGGGTGCTGCAGTGGAGCGGGTCATCGGGGGCATGAGAAGGCTGTAGCATCGCCTGCCGTGACCACGTGGGCCCGCTCATTACATATGCACGCCCATCCTCCCGCCCATCATCTCTCAGCACTGAAGCTGACAGGTGGGCGGGGTGATGGGCGGGGAATGCGCGCATAGTAAACAGCCAGCCATGATCACCCCTGGCAACTACAGCCTGGAGTGATCATGTGCAGCTGTATTCACTGCTCCCTGCGCATCATCATCAGCGCAAGGTGCAGTGAATCTGAACACTCACCGTTCCCCTGCAGCACCGCGATGTCCTCCTGATTGCCGGAGGAGACTAGCAGGGCTCACAGTGATTACGTCATCGCTGTGCGCATGTGTCCACACAGCGTCGCTGGCACAGACAGAAGGAGATCGCAGTGCTGCAGGTAGCGTGGCCGGCTCCACACAGCGCTGCCGGCACAGACGGAGGAGGAGCGACGCTGCGTGGAGCGAGGACAGGTGAATGTTTATTTATTTTTTTTTATGTGTGTGCCGCAGGATGGGCGCATATGAGCAGGATGATGGGCGCATATGAGCATGATGATGGGCACATATAGCAGGATGATGGGGACATATAGCAGGATGATGGGGACATATAGCAGGATGATGGGGACATATAGCAGGATGAGAAACATATAGCAGGATGAGGGACATATAGCAGGATATAGCAGGATGAGGGATCTCTCTCTCTCTCTCTCTCTCTCTCTCTCTATATATATATATATATATATATATATAAGGATGGGGATTATATACAAGGCAAGAGGATCATTACCAGGATGGGGTACCGTACTGGAGAATTTGGGGACATTACCCCCATAACAGTGTCAGCAGCAGATCCTCGCCCCATAACAGTGTGTCATGACCACATTTTTTGCTTAAAATTTTATTTTCCTATTTTCCTTCTCTAAAACCAGGGTGCGTCTTATGGTCCGGTGCGTTTTATAGTCCGAAAAATATGGTATGTCTGTTATAGGAAAAATAAGAGGTTCATGTCTGCATTTAGATCATAGATTTATAATTTTATTTCATTGTAATTTTTAAGCAACATAATATTTGTAATATACAAACAAAGTGCAATTCTAGTTACAGGAAAATAAGGCACACCACAAATTCCAGGCAGATCCTTATAGCCTTCTTTGGGAAGCAGACCATTTAACAAATGTGAGCAGTCATTTAAAAGACATAATTTTATTATCTATATTATATGTCCCAATCATACTGGACCTATCTGTTATCAGAGAATCCAATAAATGTAGATGTGAGACCGGGTTATGGCTGTTGAAGGCTTTTTTTGTCTCAGTAATGGAATCTTGATGATGACTGCACGACACAGGATAGAAGTGTTTGATGCAATCAGTAAATGCCTGACACGCTGTCATTTCATATTCTACCGCGATGGCTTCAGAAGTTAGGATAAGTAGAACATCACTAAGTGCAATTGGCCTTAAGTAGAAAAATCACAGGTAAGGCTGATGACAGAATCATATGCTGCTTAGCAATCACATAAGAAACTATTATAAAAATGTCTTTGACGTGGAAGTAATATTTAACTCATTTTTAGAGGTTATTTCCACTATACACTTACGTCAGAGGGGATATCGGACAATATGATATCAGTATCTGTGCTAATTTAGAATTTAGACCAGTGCTTTACAGAGATCAAAAAAATATAAATAAACTGCTGCTTTACATGAACATAACTTTACATATCTATATATATAATTGCCTTATTCTGACTGTCTGTCTGTCTGTCTGTCTGTCTTGCTCCAAAATTGTGTCCTTACGGTGACACAAAGCTGATTGGCCGCTGGGCTCGCCATGGCCCCGCCCCCCGCACGGATTGGCTGCTCGCCTTGCCTCGGCTCCGCCCCCCCACAGATTGGTCGCTCGCCTCGGCCTGGCCCCGCCCTCCGCATGGATTGGCTGCTCGACCCGGCCCTCCGCACGCCTCGCCAGACATAAACTTGCGCTGCTGGGATCGTGACAGAGCCGGTGAACGCTGGTAACCATTATACACATCGGGTAACTAAGGTCCCTTGGTTACCTGATGTGTATCATAGTTACCAGTGTACACCGGCTCCGTCACGATCCCAGCAGCGCTAGACATAACCTTGCGATGCTGGGATCTTGACGGAGCCCGTAAACGCTGGTAACCATTATACACATCGGGTAACTAAGGTCCCTTGGTTACCTGATGTGTATCATAGTTACCAGTGTACACCGGCTCTGTCACGATCCCAGCAGCGCTAGACATAACCTTGCAATGCTGGGATCTTGACGGAGCCCGTGAACGCTGGTAACCATTATACACATTGGGTAACTAAGGTCCCTTGGTTACCCGATGTGTATCATAGTTACCAGTGTACACCGGCTCCCGGTACACATGTGCAGGGAGCCGGCATTATACTCCTCTCCCCCCAGGACTACTCCTCCTATTACAGTCCTCCTATTATACTCCTCTCTGAGTATAATAGGAGAACTATTGTAGCATGGGGGATGTAGCACGATGGGGGATGTAGCACGATGGGGGGTGCGCAGCATGGGGGATGTAGCACGATGGGGAGTGCGAAGCATGGCGGATGGAGCACGATGGGGGGTGCGCAGCATGGGGGATGTAGCACGATGGGGAGTGCGCAGCATGGGGGATGTAGCACGATGGGGAGTGCGCAGCATGGCGGATGGAGCACGATGGCGGGTGCGCAGCATGAGGGATGTAGCACGATGGGGAGTGCGCAGCATGGGGGATGTAGCACGATGGGGGATGTAGCACGATGGGGGATGTAGCACGATGGGGGGTGCGCAGCATGGGGGATGTAGCACGATGGGGAGTGCGCAGCATGGGGGATGTAGCACGATGGGGAGTGCGCAGCATGGGGGATGTAGCACGATGGGGAGTGCGCAGCATGGGGGATGTAGCACGATGGGGAGTGCGAAGCATGGCGGATGGAGCACGATGGCGGGTGCGCAGCATGGGGGATGTAGCACGATGGGGAGTGCGCAGCATGGGGGATGTAGCACGATGGGGGATGTAGCACGATGGGGGATGTAGCACGATGGGGGGTGCGCAGCATGGGGGATGTAGCACGATGGGGAGTGCGCAGCATGGGGGATGTAGCACGATGGGGAGTGCGCAGCATGAGGGATGTAGCACGATGGGGAGTGCGCAGCATGGGGGATATAGCACGATGGGGAGTGCGCAGCATGGGGGATGTAGCATGATGGGGAGTGCGCAGCATGGCGGATGGAGCACGATGGGGGGTGCGCAGCATGGGGGATGTAGCACGATGGGGAGTGCGCAGCATGGGGGATGTAGCACGATGGGGAGTGCGCAGCATGGGGGATGTAGAACGATGGGGAGTGCGCAGCATGGGGGATGGAGCATGATGGGGAGTGCGCAGCATGGAGGATGGAGCATGATGGGGAGTGCGCAGCATGGGGGATGGAGCAAGATGGGGGGTGCGCAGCATGGGGGATGGAGCACGATGGGGGGTGCGCAGCATGGGGGATGGAGCACGATGGGGAATGCGCAGCATGGGGGATGGAGCACGATGGGGGGTGGGCAGCATGGGGGATGGGGCACGATGGGGGGTGCGCAGCATGGGGGATGGAGCACGATGGGAGGTGCACACCTCCCCCCAACACACACACACACAACACACCACACACACACTGGGAACCACAAACACCACCATACACAGACACCCACACCCACAGACAACGCTGCACACACACAACACCCAACACACAAACACCGCGGCATACATAAATATACGCACATGCCGCACAACACACACATTGCACAAAACATACCTCCCCCAAAACACACCACACCCACACAAACCGCGCAACACACACACACACAACGCGACAGACACACAGCGCTCCACAAACAATGCAACACACGCAACACACATACAACACCGCTCTCACCCCCCGCCACACCCAGACAACACCCAGAACATGTACAGCGCCCTGCACAAACACTTGGTAACTACACACAACAACATCTATATATATATATTAAACAAAAATCATACATGAACTACACAATACGTAAATTCTAGAATACCCGATGCGTAGAATCGGGCCACCTTCTAGTCTATATATATAATTGCCTTATTCTGTCTGTCTGTCTGTCTTGCTCCAAAATTGTGTCCTTACGGTGACAAACAGCGGATTGGCCGCTCGCCTCGCCTCGGCTCCGCCCCCCCGCTGGCCGCTCGCCTCGCCTCGGCCCCGCCCCGCCGCACGGATTGGCCGTTCGCCTTGCCTCGGCTCCGCCCCCCGCATGGATTGCCCGCTCTCCCAGGCTCCGCCCCCCACACGGATTGGCCTCTCGCCCCGGCCCCCTGCAGGCATTGGCAACTCGGCCACGCCCCGCCCCCCTCATGCATTGCACGCTCGCTCTGGCCCCGCCCCCCACACGCATTCCCCGAACCGATACAGAGACCTGACTCCCAGGTGAGAACAGACACACACACACACATCAGATCACACTCACCCTCACACACACACCTCACACACACAGCTCACACACACACCTCACACACACATCAGATCGCATCCACATACTCACAACATCCCGTGATATCGCTTGCTTCTCGGCGGCGATACTGTGAAGTGACCTTCCAGGACTGCCGGAGGATCACATGGCCGGAAGCATGTGGTATCTCCGGATGTTGTGATTGTGTTAGCACGTATGTGCAATATCTTCAGTGTGTGTGTGTGTGTGAGTGTATGCGATCGGATGTGTGTGAGTGTGTTCTGATGTGTGAGTGTGTGTGTGTGTGTATGCGATCGGATCTGTGAGTATCGGCAGAGGAGAACGACGTGCAGCACAGCTGCTGGGACCGCCCACCGGTGGGCACAGGGAGAAGTGGGGTGTGTGTGTGAGTGTATGCGATCATATGTGTGCGTGTATACTGTCTGGAATAGTGTGACTGTGGAGCACGATGGGGAGTGCGCAGCATGGGGGATGGAGCACGATGGGGAGTGCGCAGCATGGGAGATGGAGCACGATGGGGAGTGCGCAGCATGGGAGATGGAGCACGATGGGGAGTGCGCAGCATGGGGGATGGAGCACGATGGGGAGTGCGCATCATGGGGGATGGAGCACGATGGGGAGTGCGCAGCATGGGAGATGGAGCACGATGGGGAGTGCGCAGCATGGGGGATGGAGCACGATGGGGAGTGCGCAGCATGGGAGATGGAGCACGATGGGAAGTACGCAGCATGGGGGGTGGAGCACAATGGGGAGTGGGGATGGAGCATGATGGGAGTTGCGAAGCATAGGGGATGGAGCACGATGGGGAGTGCGCAGCATGGGAGATGGAGCACGATGGGGAGTGCGCAGCATGGGGGATGAAGCACGATGGGGAGTGCGCAGCATGGGGGATGGAGCACGATGGGGAGTGCGCAGCATGGGAGATGGAGCACGATGGGGAGTGCGCAGGATCAGGGATGGAGCACGATGGGGAGTGCGCAGCATGGGAGATGGAGCACGATGGGAAGTATGCAGCATGGGGGATGGAGCACAATGGGAGTGGGGATGGAGCACGATGGGGGGTGCGCAGCATGGGGGATGGAGCACGATGGGGGGTGTGCAGCATGGGGGATGGAGCACGATGGGGGGTGCGCAGCATGAGGGATGGAGCACGATGGGGAGTCCGCAGCATGGGAGATGGAGCACGATGGGAAGTGCGCAGCATGGGGGATGAAGCACGATGGGGAGTGCGCAGCATGGGAGATGGAGCACGATGGGGAGTGCGCAGCATGGGGGATAGAGCACGATGGGGGCATCGTGCGCAGCATGGGGGATGGAGCACGATGGGGGCATCGTGCGCAGCATGGGGGATGGAGCACGATGGGGAGTGCGCAGCATGGGAGATGGAGCACGATGGGGAGTGCGCAGGATCAGGGATGGAGCACGATGGGGAGTGCGCAGCATGGGAGATGGAGCACGATGGGAAGTATGCAGCATGAGAGATGGAGCACAATGGGAGTGGGGATGGAGCACGATGGGGGGTGCGCAGCATGGGGGATGGAGCACGATGGGGGGTGTGCAGCATGGGGGATGGAGCACGATGGGGGGTGCGCAGCATGAGGGATGGAGCACGATGGGGAGTGCGCAGCATGGGAGATGGAGCACGATGGGGAGTGCGCAGCATGGGGGATGGAGCACGATGGGGAGTCCGCAGCATGGGAGATGGAGCACGATGGGGAGTGCGCAGCATGGGGGATGGAGCACGATGGGGAGTGCGCAGCATGGGAGATGGAGCACGATGGGGAGTGCGCAGCATGGGGGATGGAGCACGATGGGGGCATCGTGCGCAGCATGGGGGATGGAGCACGATGGGGAGTGTGCAGCATGGGGGATGGAGCACGATGGGGGGTGCGCAGCATGAGGGATGGAGCACGATGGGGGTGCGCAGCATGGGGCATGGAGCATGATGGGAAGTTTGCAGCATGGGGGATGGAGCACGATGGGGAGTGCGCAGCATGGGTGATGGAGCATGATGGGGAGTGCGCAGCATGGGGGATGGAGCAAGTTTGGGAGTGTGCAGCATGGGGGATGGAGCACGATGGGGAGTATGCAGCATGGGGGATGGAGCACGATGGGGAATGCGCAGCATGGGGGATGGAGCACGATAGGGAGTATGCAGCATGGGGGATGGAGCACAATGGGGAGTGGGGATGGAGCACGATGGGGGGTGCGCAGCATGGGGGATGTAGCACAATGGGGGGTGCACACCTCCCCCCAAAACACACACACACACTGCATAACACACCACACACACACTGGGAACCACAAACACTGCCCTACACAGACACCCACACACACAGACAACGCCGCACCCACACAACACCCAACACACAAACACCGCGGCACAAATATACGCACATGCCGCACAACACACACATTGCACAAAACATACCTCCCCCCGAAACACACACACGCACTCCACACCCACACAAACCGCGCAACACACACACAACGCTACAGACACACAGCGCTCCACAAATAACGCAACACACGCAACACACAAACAACACCACTCTCACCCCCCGCCACACCCAGACAACACCCAGAACATGTACAGCGCCTACACAAACACTTGGTAACTACAGACAACAACATCTATATATATAACAAAAATCATTCATTAACTACACAATACGTAAATTCTAGAATACCCGATGTGTAGCATCGGGCCACCTTCTAGTATGTTATAATATTTGTTTAATACAGTTCATGAAACTTAAAAGACAGTTTGGGCCCTCATAAGGGCAGTACATTGAGGAGGTCCTAGAAGAACCAAATCCTAACCTTTAATCCTTCTATAGGTATCTATACAGGACCCCTAGGTTGAGTTGACATATTAGCTTCTGGATGGTAGAGTGAGCTGTCAGAGAAGGGTCAAAAACAGAGAAGTCAGAAAAGAAAGTTTGAAGTGTCACACAAAGCAAATTAATAACATGTAAGACCAACCAATGGAGGTATTTGTGACAAATCTAGGGTCAGGTATATACTATAACGTGCTGCAGCACCCAGAATTGCCCAGGATAGTAACTGTCTCTCTGTCTCTCTTCCAGTCTCTGTCTGTCTCCCTCTCGGTCTATCTCTGTCTATCTCCCTCTCTATCTCTCTCTCTGTCTGTGTGTCTGTCTGTCTCTATCTCTTTGTCTGTCTGTCTCTTTCCCTGTTTGTCTCTCTTTCTCTATCTCTTTATCTGTCTGTCTCTCTATCTATTTCCCTGTCTGTCTCTCTATCTTTTTCCCTCTCTGTCTCTTTCCCTGTCTGTCTCTGTCTGTCTCTTTGCCTGCCTTTCCATGTCTGTCTCTTTCCCTGTCTTTCTCTTTGTCTGTGTCTGTCTCTTTTTTTGTCTGCCTCTTTGTCTGTCTGTCTCTGCCTGTCTCTATTTGTCTGTCTTTCCCTGTCTGTCTGTCTCTTTCCCTGTCTGTCTCTTTCCCTGTAGGTCTCTTTGTCTGTCTCTGTCTTTCTGTCTCTTTCCCTGGCTGCATTGTGACAAGAGAACATTCTTCTGATGTTCTGGCTGCATTGTGTCTCCCAGCTCCATTGACTTTAATGGTTGCAGGTTTTTTGGCGAATAACTGTAAAGAGCAGGGTTAAAATTCTCCCTCAAATCATAGTCTATGACATTCCCTGAGTCAAATGGGGCGTCTGTGCAAAATTTCATGATTGTAAATGCGACAGTGTAGATTCCTGTAGCGGACGTACACACACATACATACATACTCACACACATGCTTACATACATACACTGGATGCCATTACAGATATCAGAAGTCATTGATGACATTGTGTTTCGATTTATCCTCCGATAAAGAAAAGAGAAGCCCATCCCATTATCTTTATCGGAGGATACATTGAAACAAAATGTCATCAATGACTTCTGATGTCTGATATGGACTTCCCTTTTCTTTATTGGAGGATACATCAAAACACAATGTCATCAATGACCTCTGATGTCTGGAATGGACTTCTCTTTATCTGAGGATACATCAAATGGCTTTGTCATTGCATGCTCTGTAGAAAGGTTCTTCATAGTGCTGGGCAACCCCTATAAAAGTAGTGGCAAAGTAACTTATACATATGAAGTCAGCTGTCCACGTTTCAGAGACTAGTTTAAAGAAGGCTATGATGCTTTGCCGTTGTTCCGTATGTCTGCTTCCTACTTTTGCTGTCCACAGAATAGAGGAACAAGGAGACAGAAGGTTTTTGATTCGTGTGATCAAGTGTAGTTTAACATTTTTTATTTCTCCTGTAGATACGTAGATGATACCTTAAAGACTGCAAAGATCCATACAAGAGATCTAGCAATATCGCTGTAATTTCACCGGTTTTGTGATGTAATAGCGACCTCCCCAGCGACATTGCAGTGTGTGACACACATCAGCGACCTGGCCCCCGCTGTGAGGTCGCTGATCGCTACAAGTCGTTCAGGACCATTATTTGGTCCTTTGTTTCCCGCTGCGCAGCATGCATCGGTGTGTTTGACACCGTTACAACGACATCGTTAGCGACCTAGCCCATAGGCGTGCTAGCGATCCCTTTCCAGCGAGGTCATTCTGTAGGTCCGTGTCGCTGCTGTGTCGTTGGCCAGATCTGAATGTTTGACAGCTCACTAGCGACTGTTAGAGACTTTCCAGTTATCCCGGTCAGGTCGAGATCGCTACTGGGATCGCTAGAAAGTCTCAGTGTGTAAAGGGGCCTTAAGACTTGGGTCAAGACCTGATTACATTAATTAAGACTTAAAGCACCTGCAGGTATAAAATCCATCTGTGTAGGTTATTATGAAGAAATCTATGGCATTGAGAATGTGACATAAAATAAGGGAGATTATAAAAAATGTACAGCATGGTCAAGGAACCCACATTGATATATTAGAAAAGGACCGTGCCCTTTTAATTCTTGAAATATGTTGGAATTGTACCGCACTTTTAATAATTAAAGCTGCATTATCTGAACTGATTTGCAAGTTGTAAGGGATGTTTGAAGATTTAGTCTAAACGCAAAGAACCACTTTAATAACCTGATTTATCTCTTACATAATTCAAATTATAAAATGTTGTAATTATTTGGTTGAAGGTAATTATAAATACAGAAAATATTCAACATTTGCCCAGTGTCTGCTCAGATGACCTTTCATTTCACATATGAAGATGATAATTAAACAAATGTTTTACATAAAAAAAAGTTTGAAATTTTTTTTTTTGTGATGCCCCCTACCAGCATAATAATAAGCAATGTTTGTTCTGCTTAATATAATGTTATCTGCTAAGTGCACCTGCCTCTTATGTTAAAGCTTGGCTTATCTCAGCCCAGAAGAATGGAGGGAAAAAAAACACAGTGAAAAAGGGTGAATAGCATTTATATGTTATGAACACAATTTAGCAATTTAAGAAATGAACATAAAAGCATTAGCATTTAATACTGAAAAATTGTGTAATTCCTTAAAGCTGAGGAGTGTGCACATAAATTATGTAGATTTCAACCAACTTTATTTCTGTGCCGTCATGAAAATAAATGTGGCCTCTTCTAATACTACTAAGAAAAATGAGTTTTTTTTAAATATATGAAAAGTAGGAAGAAAACCAACACAAAAATTAATTATGGAACAACAGAAAAAGTTGGCATGGACTAATAAATCATCATGTGGATGGCTGATGTGTGTTCTGCTTATCTGGGGAGAGACGACACAAAGATGCACATAGGAAAGAGAGAAACTGCAGGAATCAGTGTGATATCCTCGGCAATATTCTGCTAGAATACTTTGAATTCTAATATTAATACGGCTTTTTTTCTTAAACGGAACCAGCCAGCAGGATTTATATACAGTATATACATATATATTACAGTACAGACCAAAGGATTGAACACACCTTCTCATTCAAAGAGTTTTCTTTATTTTCAGGACTCTGAAAAATGTAGATTCACATTGAAGGCATCAAAACTATGAATTAAAACATGTGGAATGAAATACTTAAAAAAGTGTGAAACAACTGAAAATATGTCATATTCTAGGTTCCTCAAAGTAGCCACCTTTTGCTTTGATTACTGCTTTGCACACTCTTGGCATTCTCTTGATGAGCTTCAAGAGGTAATCACCGGAAATGGTCTTCCAACAGTCTTGAAGGAGTTCCCAGAGATGCTTAGCACTTGTTGGCCCTTTTGCCTTCACTCTGCGGTCCAGCTCACCCCAAATCATCTCGATTGGGTTCAGATCTGGTGACTGTGGAGACCAGGTCATCTGGCGTAGCACCCCATCACTCTCCTTATTCAAATAGTCCTTACACAGCCTGGAGGTGTGTTTGGGGTCATTGTCCTGTTGAAAAATAAATGATGGTCCAACTAAATGCAAACGGGATGCAATAGCACGCCGCTGCAAGATGCTGTTGTAGGCATGCTGGTTCTGTATGCCTTCAATTTTGAATAAATCCCCAACAGTGTCACCGGCAAAGCACCCCCACACCATCACACCTCCTCCTCCATGCTTCACGGTGGGAACCAGCCATGTAGAGTCCATCCGTTCACCTTTTCTACAAAGACACGGTGGTTGGATCCAAAGATCTCAAATTTGGACTCATCAGACCAAAGCACAGATTTCCACTGGCACTGGTCTAATGTCCATTCCTTGTGTTCTTTAGCCCAAACAAGTCTCTTCTGCTTGTTGCCTGTCCTTAGCAGTGGTTTCCTAGCAGCTATTTTACCATGAAGGCCTGCTGCACAACGTCTCCTCTTAACAGTTGTTCTAGAGATGAGAAGGTGTGTCCAAATTTTTGGTCTGTACTGTATATAGTAAAGCCATTGCGATACTTTTTTTTTGTTCCATTTTCTATTAATTGCACCGACAGTTGTTTTCTTTTCACCAAGCTGCTTGCCTATTTTCCTGTAGCCCATCCCAGACTTATGCTGGTCTAGAATTTTGTCCTTGGTGTCCTTAACCCCTTCACGACCGCGGGCAGTAAAATTACGTCCTATTTTAACGTGACTTAACGACCAGGGACGTAATTTTACTGCCTAAACTTCATTTGATTGCCGTGGCCATAGCAACGGCTTTCAAATGATGTCCCCTGCTGTTTCTTACAGCAGGGGACCTTTGCTTGACCCCAGGGGGGGTGGCATCGCCACCCCCTATCGACGATCGATGTGATTGGCTGTTCAAATCTGAACCGCCAACCACATCGATCGCACTAATTTCGGCAAAAATAATGCCCGAATTAGTGCGATCCTGTGAGATCCAGCTATGAGATGCCGCAGCTGCTGCAGCATATCATAGGTGGACCTCAAACATGTCTCCCCCAGCCCCTGCAGCACTGATTGGAGCGATCGTGCTATGACGCGCAATCGCTCCAATCAGTGTGCAGTGGGGCGGTCTGATCTGCCGGTGGCCGCCCTCCCCAGGCCTGTGCTGGCCTGTGAGCCCTCCCCCAACATGTCTGCAGCGTGGAGTGGCTGGTACTTTTGGTACCACGCCACCGCTGCTGCTGCCGCCGCCGCCTCTGATGTCTCCGCCGCTCCTGCTCCAATGGTAAGTATTCCGCTCAATGCGCGCTCCCGTGAAGGCCCCTGCGCGCTCCCGTGAAGGCCCCTGCCCGTGCCCCCCCCCGATCTGCCCCCCTATGCCCCGATCTGCCCCCCGGCATCCCGATCTGCGACCACCGCTGCTGCTGAGGTCACCGCTGCTGCTGCAAAGTGAGTACTGTGCTCACTTTGCAGCCCGTGCGCGCTCCCGTGGTGCCCCTGCGCGCTGCCGTGAAGGCCCCTGCCCGTGCCCCCCCCGATCTGCCCCCCTACGCCCCGATCTGCCCCCCTACGCCCCGATCTGCCCCCCGGCATCCCGATCTGCGACCACCGCTGCTGCTGAGGTCACCGCTGCTGCTGCAAAGTGAGTACTGTGCTCACTTTGCAGCCCGTGCGCGCTCCCGTGGTGCCCCTGCGCGCTGCCGTGAAGGCCCCTGCCCGTGCCCCCCCCGATCTGCCCCCCTACGCCCCGATCTGCCCCCCTACGCCCCGATCTGCCCCCCGGCATCCCGATCTGCTACCACCGCTGCTGCTGAGGTCACCGCTGCTGCTGCAAAGTGGGTACTGTGCTCACTTTGCAGCCCGTGCGCGCTCCCGTGGTGCCCCTGCGCGCTGCCGTGATAGCCCCTGCCGTGCCCCCCCCGCGATCTGCTCCCCCCAACCACCCCCTCCCCCCCCGACATCCCGATCCGCTCCCCCCGCGATCTGACTGCCTCCCCCATTATTTCTATTCTGCTTCTGCAGCTCCCTCTCCGGTCTCCCCCTCTGCTCTCCCCCCTCCCCCTCTGCTCTCACCCCCCCCTCTGCTCTCACACCCCCCCCCCTCTGCTCTCACCCCCCCCCCTCTGCTCTCACCCCCCCCTCTCCCCCTCTGCTCTCCCCCGACGTCCTCTTACCTGTCTTCACCGGCCTGATCACATCTGCGTCCATCGCTGGGTCCTTCCTGGGCATTCTGCTGATCTGCCTGCTGCTCCTGTAAAGCTGTCCATCTCTCTGCCATCTGTTCCTCTGCAGCTCTTCTGGTCAGTGATCCTCCTGCTAGTCCTCTGGGTACTGTGAGTATAACTTTTTTTTTTTTTTTCCGTATCCCCTGTCCATTTTTACACCTCATCCGTCCGTGCATCCCGCCAAGCGCTGATCAGGAATGCAGATAACGGATCGGCATCCCTGCTCAATTTTTGGCGTGACTTTTTTTTTTCCGTATCCCCGACGCTTTTTGTATCTCATCCGTCCGTGCGTCCCGCCAAGCGCTGATCAGGGATGCAGATAACGGATCGGCATCCCTGCTCAATTTTTGGCGTGACTTTTTTTTTCCGTATCCCCGACGCTTTTTGTATCGCATCCGTCCGTGCGTCCCGCCAAGCGCTGATCAGGGATGCACATAACGGATCGGCATCCTTGCTCAATTTTTGGCGTGACTTTTTTTTCCGTATTCACGACGCTTTTTGTATCGCATCCGTCCGTGCGTCCCGCCAAGCGCTGATCAGGGATGCACATAACGGATCGGCATCCATGGTCAATTTTTGGCGTGACTTTTTTTTCCGTATTCACGACGCTTTTTGTATCGCATCCGTCCGTGCGTCCCGCCAAGCGCTGATCAGGGATGCACATAACGTATCTGCATCCATGGTCAATTTTTGGCATGACTTTTTTTTTTACGTATCCCCGACGCTTTTTTTTATCGCATCCGACCGTGCGTCCTGCAGCGGCCGATCAGTGCACTGCGTCTGTGCGTTTGAAAAGTCAAATGGCGCTCCTTCTCTTCTGAGCCCCGCCATGCGCCCAAACAATTACTTTCCACCACATATGAGGTATCTGCGTACTCAGGAGAAATTGCACAATACGTTTTATGGTGCATTTTTTCCTGTTACCCTTGTGAAAAAAAAAGCTACCTAGTTGAAGCAACCGTTTTGTGGTAAAAAAAATAATTTTTCTTTTCACGGCTCAACGCTATAAACTTCTGTGAAGCCCCCAGGTGTTCAAAGTGCTCACCAAACATCTAGAAAAATTATTTGAGGGCTCTAGTTTCCAAAATGGTGTCACTTGTGGGGGAGCTCCACTGTTTAGGCACCATAGGGGGTCTCCAAACGTGACATGGCGTCCGCTAATGATTCCAACCAATTTTGCTGTCAAATGGCACTCCTTCTCTTCTGAGCCCCGCCATGCGCCCAAACAATTACTTTCCACCACATATGAGGTATCTGCGTACTCAGGAGAAAATGCACAATACATTTTATGGTGCATTTTTTCCTGATAGCCTTGTGAAAAAAAAAGCTACCTAGTTGAAGCAACAGTTTTGTGGTAAAAAATTTTTTTTTTCTTTTCACGGCTCAACGCTATAAACTTCTGTGAAGCCCCCAGGTGTTCAAAGTGCTCACCAAACATCTAGAAAAATTATTTGAGGGCTCTAGTTTCCAAAATGGTGTCACTTGTGGGGGAGCTCCACTGTTTAGGCACCATAGGGGGTCTCCAAACGTGACATGGCGTCCGCTAATGATTCCAACCAATTTTGCTGTCAAATGGCGCTCCTTCTCTTCTGAGCCCCGCCATGCGCCCAAACAATTACTTTCCACCACATATGAGGTATCTGCGTACTCAGGAGAAAATGCACAATACATTTTATGGTGCATTTTTTCCTGATAGCCTTGTGAAAAAAAAAGCTACCTAGTTGAAGCAACCGTTTTGTGGTAAAAAAAAAATTTTTTCTTTTCACGGCTCAACGCTATAAACTTCTGTGAAGTCCCCAGGTGTTCAAAGTGCTCACCAAACATCTAGAACAATTATTTGAGGGCTCTAGTTTCCAAAATGGGGTCACTTGTGGGGGAGCTCTATTGTTTAGGCACCTCAGGGGGTCTTCAAACCCGACATGGCGTCCGCTAACAGGTGCAGCTAATTTTGCACTCAAAAATTCAAATGGCGCTCCTTGCCTTCCGAGCACTGCTGTGTGTCCAAACATTTGATTTCCACCACATATGAGGTATCTGCGTACTCAGGAGAAAATGCACAATACATTTTATGGTGCATTTTTTCCTGATAGCCTTGTGAAAAAAAAAGCTACCTAGTTGAAGCAACCGTTTTGTGGTAAAAAAAATTTTTTTTCTTTTCACGGCTCAACGCTATAAACTTCTGTGAAGTCCCCAGGTGTTCAAAGTGCTCACCAAACATCTAGAACAATTATTTGAGGGCTCTAGTTTCCAAAATGGGGTCACTTGTGGGGGAGCTCTATTGTTTAGGCACCTCAGGGGGTCTTCAAACCCGACATGGCGTCCGCTAACAGGTGCAGCTAATTTTGCACTCAAAAATTCAAATGGCGCTCCTTGCCTTCCGAGCACTGCTGTGTGTCCAAACATTTGATTTCCACCACATATGAGGTATCTGCGTACTCAGGAGAAAATGCACAATACATTTTATGGTGCATTTTTTCCTGTTACCCTTGTGAAAAAAAAAAGCTACCTAGTTGAAGCAACCGTTTTGTGGTAAAAAAAATTTTTTTTCTTTTCACGGCTCAACGCTATAAACTTTTGTGAAGCCCCCTGGGGTTCAAAGTGCTCACCAAACATCTAGAAAAATTATTTGAGGCCTCTAGTTTCCAAAATGGGGTCACTTGTGGGGGAGCTCCATTGTTTAGGCACCTCAGGGGGTCTTCAAACCCGACATGGCGTCCGCTAATGAGTGCAGCTAATTTTGCGTTCAAAAATTCAAATGGCGCTCCTTCCCTTCCGAGCTCTGCCGTGCGCCCAAACAATTGATTTTTACCACATATGGGGTATCAGCGTACTCAGGAGAACATGCACAATAAATTGTAGGGTGCACTTTCTCTTTTCTCCCTTGTAAAAATGAAAATTTTATGGCTAAAGTAACATTTTTGTGTTAAAAAGTAAAATTTTCATTTTTTCCTTCCACATTGCTTTGGTTCCTGTGAAGCACCTAAAGGGTTAATAAACTTATTGGATGTGGTTTTGAGCAGTGTGAGGGGTGTAGTTTTTAGAATGGGGTCACTTTTGGGTATTTTCTGTCACCTAGGCCTCTCAAAGTCACCTCAAATGTAATGTGGTCCCTAAAAAAATTATTTTGTAAATTTTGTTGGAAAAATGAGAATTTGCTGATGAACTTTGACCTCTTCTAACTTCCTAACGGAAAAAAAAATTGTTTCGAAAATTGCGCTGATGTAAAGTAGACAAGTGGGAAATGTTATTTAGTAACTATTTTGTGTGACATATCTCTCAGATTTATGGGCATAAATTTTCAGTTTGAAATTTGCGAAATTTTCAAAATTTTCGCCAAATTTCCTAAATTTTCACAAATAAACGCAAAACATATCGGCCTAAATTTACCACTGACATGAAGTACAATATGTCACGAAAAAACAATCTCAGAATCGCCAGGATCCGTTGAAGCGTTCCAGAGTTATAACCTGTCAAAGTGACACTGGTCAGAATTGCAAAAAATGGCCCGGTCATTAGGGTGTTTTAGTGGCCGGGGGTGAAGGGGTTAAACAGCTCAGTGGCCTTGGCCATGGGGGAGAGGTTGAAGTGTGATTGATTGAGTGTGCGGACAGGAATCTTTTCTCCAGGTTAGAAGTTCAAAGAGGTGCATTTAATACAAGTAATGAGTGCAGAGTAGGAGCTTAATAAAGAAAAAAATAACAGGCCTTTGAGAGAAAGAATTTTTGCTGGTCGGTAGGTGATCAAATACTTATTTCATGCAATAAAATAAACATTAATTTAATAATCATACAGTGTAATTATCTGGATTTTTTAAAAATTCTGTCTTTCACAGTTGACATGTACCTACAATAACAATTACAGACCTCTCCATTCTTTGTAGGTGGTAAAACTTGCAAAATCGGCAGCGTATCAAATACTTATTTTCCTCATTTTAAATGAGGTGATTATCGGTGAGGTGATGACCAAAGGCATAATTAAAGGCATGTTGTGCCTGAAACGTGTAGACGCAGATATTTACCTGGTCTATTTATGTAGCTAAATGGATATTTTTTCCATGGCTTTTTATTTCAATTCCTAATAAAGTAATGTTTTAATTTTTTGGGTGGTGCCAGAATTTCCATTTTTTTCTACTCCAGTATGATGTTTGTAGCCTTATTTTTATTGTCCATAGGTTTCTACCTCTCATAAAACCCACCTGCTCTGGGTTTGTTTAAAACGGAAACAATAAATTAATATCCACATTGAGGAGTGAAATTGGCCAATACTTGCACGTAGAGATGGGTCTTTCTCTTCCTTATAAATGACTGATATATGAGCCTGTAAGGTGTTCCCTGGAAAGGAAGAACCGCTGAATATCACATTGAAGCTGGAAATTAGATGAGGAGAAATATATTCCAAAAAATGTTTATAATAGGGCAAGGAGAGCCCATCCGGACCAGGGACCTTCTCCAATTTGGACTCTTGCTCAAAACATACAAGGCTGCTCTTTACCTCTCCAAAGATGTGTGCCACCCCCGTGCCAGCAGCCGGCGCTGCTCGGATTCGGGCCTTCAGAGGTGGTGGCTCGAGGGTCTCCGGACCCGGGGGTCTCGTGGATACGCCGAATAAATGAGGGGATGTATATGTACGGGCTGGGCCGTATTAAGTTTGTGACGCCACCCACGGTGTGTGGTGAGGTGGGACACCACCGCTGCTGTTACTGGTTACCAAGTTGTTAACCCCTCAGTGGGCAGGGATGGTGGCCCCGGGACCCGGTTGGCGCATGCAGGGAATGATGACCGCAGGGGGTGCTGGTGTACTCACAGTTAGTAAAACACACAAGTCTCTGGTAAATCAAGGTGATGGTGGCCAGTGCTGCGGCCGGTTGCGTTCTGGTCTCCCACCTGGCTTATGGTCTCTATCCTTTTCCTGCACTGCTGTGTTCAAGGTGGACTTTCCTAGTGTGAAACTCAGGAGTCCACACCCACGGTGTGTTGTGAGGTGGGACACCACCGCTGCTGTTACTGGGCACCGGGGGAAGATATTGTGCAGCAAGTTGTTAACCCCTCAGTGGGCAGGGATGGTGGCCCCGGGACCCGGTTGGCGCATGCAGGGAATGACGACCGCAGGGGATGCTGGTGTACTCACGGTTAGTAAAACACACAAGTCTCTGGTAAATCAAGGTGATGGTGGCCGGTGCCACGGCCGGTTGCGTTCTGGTCCCCCACCTGGCTTGTGGTCTCTGTCCTTTTCCTGCACTGCTGTGTTCAAGGTGGACTTTCCTAGTGTGAAACTCAGGAGTCTGCTCCCGGTTGGATGTGGCCTAAGGAGCCATGCCCGCAGACGCTGGCCCATGGGATCTATGGGCTCTGGCGGTGGCCTCTTATCCCTACCTGCTGATGGAGACCACCGTCTGCCTCCTAGCCAGTGGCACCAGGGCTCCTACCCTGGTATCGTTCAACTTGGACTTCACTGCTGGAGCTACCCCTAGCTCCAGCCCACACTCCTCTCCAAACTGAACTTCACACTGATCAAGACTGATCTGCTGCTTTTCCCGCCCTGGGCTGTCCAGACTCCTGGGTGGGCGTATTCCAACCACCTGGTAACGCCCACTGGTGTGTCTATCTTTCCCTAAGGGGGGGTGACTAGGGTTTTCTGGTTGGCTGTGTGTTTCCTAATGAGGGAAGATGTTATGCAGGGGCCTAACTGTGATTACCTGGTTTTGCCAGGGCGTCACAGATGCGTACTTCAACACCCTCATCACCTCTCTAGCCAACAATCCTAAACGACTCTGATACTTTACACTCCCTTCTCGTACCAAGAGTTCTGGGCCAAACCACCAACCTCAGCACCAACGATCTGGCCAATTATTTTAAAGAAAAAAATTGACCATATATACCAGGAAATTTCCTCACAGCCTCCTAACACCACACATTGTCTGCCCTCCTACACTTCATCTAGCTCACTTTCATCATTTGATCCAGTCACTGAAGAAGAAGTCATTAGGCTTCTCTCACTTTCTCACCCTACTACCTGCACCAGTGACCCTATTCCCTCACATCGCCTTAAATCTGTCACCCCAGCTGTCACCACTCACCTAACTAAAATATTCAATCTCTCTCTCTCCTCTGATGTCTTTCCCTCCACCTTCAAACATTCCAGCATACACCAATTACTTAAAAAAACATCCCTGGACCACAACTGCGCCGCTGACTATAGACCAGTCTTTAATCTCCCCTTCATCTCCAAACTTCTGGAACGTTTGGTCCACTCCCATCTAATCCGCTATCTGTCAGATAACTCTCTCCTCGACCCTCTACAATCCGGTTTCCGCTCCTTACACTCTACTGAAACTGCTATTACTAAAGTCTCTAGTGATCTACTAACAGCTAAATCTAATGGTCACTAGTCCCTGCTCATTCTCCTGGATCTCTCTGCTGCATTTGATACCGTGGATCACCAATTCCTCCTCACCATGCTCCGCTCTATCAGGCTGAAGGACACTGTTCTCTCTTGATTCTCCTCCTATCTCTCTGACCCCTTCTTCACTGTATCTTTTGCCGACTTCTCTTCCTCTCACCCATATGGTCGGAGTTATATGCATATATAAATAGTTAGGGTATGAAATCCTGCTGACAGATTTGCTTTGAAAAGGACTTTTTTGCAAATCTTCTCTTTTTCCACTTAGGAGGTTCTAAAATTGACATTGGGGTGTAAATAGTTGGGGGAGGGGGTATTTCTGCAAACTTACACTAACCAGTATGCATGATATCACATGGATTGCAAATATGTATTGAACATCTATCTACCTATCCATCTACCTATCTATCTACCTATCTACCTATCTATCTATCCATCTATCCATCTACCTATCTATCTATCCATCTACCTATCTACCTATCCATCTACCTATCTAAAAATCCATCTACCTATCTACCTATCCATCTACCTATCTATCTATCTATCTACCTATCTATCTACCTATCTATCTATCCATCTACTTATCTACCTATCCATCTACCTATCTATATATCTTTCTATCTACCTATCTATCTATCTATCTATCCATCTATCCATCTATCCATCTACCTATCTACCTATCTACCTATCTATCTATCTATCTATCTATCCATCTACCTATCTATCTATCCATCTACCTATCTATATATCTTTCTATCTACCTATCTATCTATCTATCCATCTATCCATCTACCTATCTATCTATCCATCTACCTGTGACGCCCTGGGCAAGCCAGGGGTCACAGGTCATCACACCACCACACCCTACATCCCAGTTAGGAACACCAAGGCTACTAAAATCCTTGTTGCCTTCCTCCAGGGGCTGATGTTCACACCAGGGGGTGGGCCAGGCGGTTGGCTCCGCCCACCGAGGAGTACACAGCCCTGGAGGCGGGAAGAACCAGGCAGATAGAAGTGGAAGTTCAAAGTAGAAGGATGTGGTAGAGGAGCTAAGTGAAAGTGAAGTGGTAGTGGAGAAAAGAAGAAATGGAGCAAAAGTGAGCGTAGAAAGACCTGAAGTTAGTCCAGCTAAGTGCAGGACAGGTCAGCAAGGTCAGCAACAGCGGTGATCGTCTGGAGGGGGACTGCTCGGAGGTTGCTGGAAGGACCGCGGACAGGTAGTGGCCCGGCGGTCTGGAGCAGTATACGAAGGACAGTCAGCACCAGGGCAGGGGCCTCTCGGACCCCGGCAAGGCTAGGAGTCGTCATAATTTGCCGAATCCGTCAGTGAAGGGGACGTCGATCCCCCAACAACCAAGTCCCGACTGAAGGCAAAAGTCCAACCATTAAGGAGGAACAACGCCACCGCCAGGGCACCAGTTCCTCAGGGCCAGCGTCTGCGGGCAAAGTAGGGCTCCTCCGGCCCATATCCAAGTCGGGGAGCGGGTTACCGGTGGGAACCCATCGCTACCAACATAGAAACACTAGGTGCAGGTCAGAGGGACATCACCGTTACCTGCTGGGAGAGCAAGTGCAGCCGTCCGTGGGAACCGTCTTTCCAGCCGTGTGGTTTACCGTAAAACTGTGTCAACGTCTCAGGCTGAGTAAGTACCACAGTGCCGCAAGGCACAGTGCTGCCCCCGCGTCCCTGCGCCCACCAGGCCCTGCACCTTCCACACCATCCCTGGGCCCTGGGATCACCAACCCCTACCCACAGAGGGGCAACACAACACCTGGCTGCTCCGCATCACCACTCCCGGGATCCCCATATTGAGCAGCGGTGGTGCTACAAATCACCACAACCGTGGGTGGCGTCACGGACAATAAACAATCCCCACACCCAACAACACCCCCTTTCACTCACGGGCGAGGAGCGCCGCTAGAGTCCACGGGATCCGGCTCATCGCTCGAGCCACCGAGCAGCAGCAAACCGCAGCAGCCGCGGCAGCCGGACCCGAGCAGCAGTGGGAGAGCGCGGCGTCCCCTCCTCCGCCCGCGACAACTTGGCGTCACGAACAGGATCTTACCGCTCTGCAGTTGGGTAGAGGTGCGCCTTGTGACCGCCGGAGGTATCCGGCTGAAAATTTCCAGAAGTCGCCATCTTTGGCGCGAAAAGTTCCCGCTCGAGCGTCTTCTCGAGTAGCAGAGGCGCGAAGGCCAAAACTCCGCCCCAATAGAGGAGTGGCCGAAAAGAAGCTAAAGGGGACGCGATGGCGGCTGGCGGCATGTAACCGCAGCTATAAAAGCAGGGACGCCAGGACTCTGCAGTCACTCTGTTCCTGGAAGAAGAAGTCGCTATGTGGATGCCGTCCCGAAACACCGTGGCCCCCGCGCCGGGAACCGCAGCGTGGGTGGAAATCCGGACCGCACAGCTCCACCTTAGGCTGCAGGTCAAGATGCAGCTCCTCTTGGAGGAGTGGGAGACCACCATGGCGGACGTTATAACCACCGTGCGGAGACGCGAGGAGGAGGAGAAGGAAGGGAGGGTGAGTGACCCACGCCCCTATGTCCCCGAGGGACCGGTCGCTGCGGCTGAAGGACCCGGTCCAAGCCCTCTCCCTCCGCTGCCTTCTTCGCCACCCGTCTCGGAGGCCGTGACCCCGCCACTAGGCCCGCTGCCACCGCAACCGGTAGCGATACCCAGCATGCCCGCCCCGGCGGGCCGACCTGTAGCCGGAGCCTGTAGCAAGCCGGAGGTGTTGCCGTGGAAGGCCCCTAAGTCTGCACCGGAGGCAGCCCCTGAAAAGTTCCCCGAGCCGGAGCCGATGACCCGTTCCGAGTCGAAGGCCAAGCCGCGGAAAGTCCCTGTGCCCATCCCCCACACCTCGGCTGAGGTAGCGCCGGGTTGTTGCTGTAAGGCAGCGCCCAAGGCCAAGACACCGCGGGACACGCCGCCCAGATTCCTGACAGTGGGCAACGTCCAGGATGTCCCGCGGGGCCCGACCCGTGCGCCGGAGCTCGCAGCAGCGCCGTATTGGGACAGGGAGCCGGTACCGCTGGGCCTGGAGATCGGAGTGAGGGAGAGGAAGAAGGCCGAGCTGGTGGCCCGAGCTATCCGGGAAAAGGAGAATCTCCGCCAGGCCACGTTCCGTGTCCGGGGTCCGCTGTATGAGGGGCAGATGAGGCGGTTTGATGTCCGCCGGGGCTACGGGTTTATCTATAAACCGGGCCTGGAGGCCGAGGTGTTTGTAGCCCGGCGGGATGTGAATGCCCACCTGCCTGAAGAGCATCCCAGCCGCAACCTAATGCCGGGAGACATTGTCCAGTATACCCGGCACTGCGGAGAGAGGGGGTGGTTTGCCCTAGATGCCAAACTGCGGGGCAGCCAGGAGAGCAGAGTGAGTCCTGCACCCCCTCCCTCGGATGAAGCCGAAGAACCGGAGTAGGGCAGCGGAGCACCGTTGTCCAGTCCCCGTTGGGACCACCTTTGTGTTTGTTGGAAAAGTTGAAAAGTTTGTTGAAAATAATAAGTGAAATGAGACCGAAAAATAATCTGATTGACTGACAGTGATTGAACCGGCTGGAGCCGGCACCGTTGTCCCCGTGGGGACCGTTTAAAAAATTTTAGCATGGGAACAATCCATGGACAAGCCCGTGAACTTGCAGGGCACCCACAAACGTTAAGTGGCTTGTAAATATGTTGTTTTACAGTACCGTTTTCCGCATTTGCCGCCTCCGGAGAGGCAGGTTAGAGGGAGGGCCCTCAGCAGAGCAGGCTGGGGCCCAGCCACCACAGGAACCGGTGGCTACCCTCTGGAGGGGAAGGACAGAT